>NW_027521620.1:0-66364 GCF_052094955.1 Ictidomys tridecemlineatus | reverse complement strand
AGTTGCCTGAAATCTCAGCACACACTTTTTCACCCAATCTTGATGAAACTTTCAGGTAATGATCAGTACACCAATCCCACTTGGCTCGCCAAATTTCGTTCTTCTAGGTGAAACCGTTCGTTGGCAGTAACCGGTTTCATTTTGAGGTTTCACTCTGTTTTCTCCTATAGGGATACATGTATTTGGAACTCTAAATCAAACAAGGTTTGTGCTAGCTCTTTGAAACTTGACACCATAAAGCAGTTTCAAGTTCTATCTCTATGGTTTGTTTGCTCTTGATGTATCCCTAAGCAGAGACTGGCGAGAATCACTTTCATGGAAAGGGCCTGCCAAGCTTCCAAAAAACTACGAGTTGCCTGAAATCTCAGCACACACTTTTTCACCCAATCTTGATGAAACTTTCAGGTAATGATCAGTACACCAATCCCAATTGGCTCGCCAAATTTCGGTCTTCTAAGTGAAACCGTTCGTTGGCAGTAACCGGTTTCATTTTGAGGTTTCACTCTGTTTTCTCCTATAGGGATGCATGTATTTGGAACTCTAAATCAAACACGGTTTGTGCTAGCTCTTTGAAACTTGACACCATAAAGCAGTTTCAAGTTCTATCTCTATGGTTTGTTTGCTGTTGATGTAGCCCTAAGCAGAGACTGGCGAGAATCACTTTCATGGAAAGGGCCTGCCAAGCTTCCAAAAAACTACGAGTTGCCTGAAATCTCAGCACACACTTTTTCACCCATCCTTGATGAAACTTTCAGGTAATGATCAGTACACCAATCCCACTTGGCTCGCCAAATTTCGTTCTTCTAGGTGAAACCGTTCGTTGGCAGTAACCGGTTTCATTTTGAGGTTTCACTCTGTTTTCTCCTATAGGGATACATGTATTTGGAACTCTAAATCAAACAAGGTTTGTGCTAGCTCTTTGAAACTTGACACCATAAAGCAGTTTCAAGTTCTATCTCTATGGTTTGTTTGCTCTTGATGTATCCCTAAGCAGAGACTGGCGAGAATCACTTTCATGGAAAGGGCCTGCCAAGCTTCCAAAAAACTACGAGTTGCCTGAAATCTCAGCACACACTTTTTCACCCAATCTTGATGAAACTTTCAGGTAATGATCAGTACACCAATCCCAATTGGCTCGCCAAATTTCGGTCTTCTAGGTGAAACCGTTCGTTGGCAGTAACCGGTTTCATTTTGAGGTTTCACTCTGTTTTCTCCTATAGGGATGCATGTATTTGGAACTCTAAATCAAACACGGTTTGTGCTAGCTCTTTGAAACTTGACACCATAAAGCAGTTTCAAGTTCTATCTCTATGGTTTGTTTGCTGTTGATGTAGCCCTAAGCAGAGACTGGCGAGAATCACTTTCATGGAAAGGGCCTGCCAAGCTTCCAAAAAACTACGAGTTGCCTGAAATCTCAGCACACACTTTTTCACCCAATCTTGATGAAACTTTCAGGTAATGATCAGTACACCAATCCCACTTGGCTCGCCAAATTTCGTTCTTCTAGGTGAAACCGTTCGTTGGCAGTAACCGGTTTCATTTGGAGGTTTCACTCTGTTTTCTCCTATAGGGATGCATGTATTTGGAACACTAAATCAAACACGGTTTGTGCTAGCTCTTTGAAACTTGACACCATAAAGCAGTTTCAAGTTCTATCTCTATGGTTTGTTTGCTGTTGATGTAGCCCTAAGCAGAGACTGGCGAGAATCACTTTCATGGAAAGGGCCTGCCAAGCTTCCAAAAAACTACGAAATGCCTGAAATCTCAGCACACACTTTTTCACCCAATCTTGATGAAACTTTCAGGTAATGATCAGTACACCAATCCCACTTGGCTCGCCAAATTTCGTTCTTCTAGGTGAAACCGTTCGTTGGCAGTAACCTGTTTCATTTTGAGGTTTCACTCTGTTTTCTCCTATAGGGATGCATGTATTTGGAACTCTAAATCAAACACGGTTTGTGCTAGCTCTTTGAAACTTGACACCATAAAGCAGTTTCAAGTTCTATCTCTATGGTTTGTTTGCTGTTGATGTAGCCCTAAGCAGAGACTGGCGAGAATCACTTTCATGGAAAGGGCCTGCCAAGCTTCCAAAAAAGTACGAGTTGCCTTAAATCTCAGCACACACTTTTTCACCCAATCTTGATGAAACTTTCAGGTAATGATCAGTACACCAATCCCACTTGGCTCGCCAAATTTCGTTCTTCTAGGTGAAACCGTTCGTTGGTCGTAACCGGTTTGATTTTGAGGTTTCACTCTGTTTTCTCCTATAGGGATGCATGTATTTGGAACTCTAAATCAAACACGGTTTGTGCTAGCTCTTTGAAACTTGACACCATAAAGCAGGTTTCAAGTTCTATCTCTATGGTTTGTTTGCTGTTGATGTAGCCCTAAGCAGAGACTGGCGAGAATCACTTTCATGGAAAGGGCCTGCCAAGCTTCCAAAAAACTACGAGTTGCCTGAAATCTCAGCACACACTTTTTCACCCAATCTTGATGAAACTTTCAGGTAATGATCAGTACAACCAATCCCACTTGGCTTGCCAAATTTCGTTCTTCTAGGTGAAACCGTTCGTTGGCAGTAACCGGTTTCATTTTGAGGTTTCACTCTGTTTTCTCCTATAGGGATGCATGTATTTGGAACTCTAAATCAAACACGGTTTGTGCTAGCTCTTTGAAACTTGACACCATAAAGCAGTTTCAAGTTCTATCTCTATGGTTTGTTTGCTGTTGATGTAGCCCTAAGCAGAGACTGGCGAGAATCACTTTCATGGAAAGGGCCTGCCAAGCTTCCAAAAACTACGAGTTGCCTGAAATCTCAGCACACACTTTTTCACCCAATCTTGATGAAACTTTCAGGTAATGATCAGTACACCAATCCCACTTGGCTCACCAAATTTCGTTCTTCTAGGTGAAACCGTTCGTTGGCAGTAACCGGTTTCATTTTGAGGTTTCACTCTGTTTTCTCCTATAGGGATACATGTATTTGGATATCTAAATCAAACAGGGTTTGTGCTAGCTCTTTGAAACTTGACACCATAAAGCAGTTTCAAGTTCTATCTGTATGGTTTGTTTGCTGTTGATGTAGCCCTAAGCAGAGACTGGCGAGAATCACTTTCATGGAAAGGGCCTGCCAAGCTTCCAAAAACTACGAGTTGCTTGAAATCTCAGCACACACTTTTTCACCCAATCTTGATGAAACTTTCAGGTAATGATCAGTACACCAATCCCACTTGGCTCGCCAAATTTCGTTCTTCTAGGTGAAACCGTTCATTGTCAGTAACCGGTTTCATTTTGAGGTTTCACTCTGTTTTCTCCTATAGGGATGCATGTATTTGGAACTCTAAATCAAACACGGTTTGTGCTAGCTCTTTGAAACTTGACACCATAAAGCAGTTTCAAGTTCTATCTCTATGGTTTGTTTGCTGTTGATGTAGCCCTAAGCAGAGACTGGCGAGAATCACTTTCATGGAAAGGGCCTGCCAAGCTTCCAAAAAACTACGAGTTGCCTGAAATCTCAGCACACACTTTTTCACCCAATCTTGATGAAACTTTCAGGTAATGATCAGTACACCAATCCCACTTGGCTCGCCAAATTTCGTTCTTCTAGGTGAAACCGTTCGTTGGCAGTAACCGGTTTCATTTTGAGGTTTCACTCTGTTTTCTCCTATAGGGATGCATGTATTTGGAACTCTAAATCAAACACGGTTTGTGCTAGCTCTTTGAAACTTGACACCATAAAGCAGTTTCAAGTTCTATCTCTATGGTTTGTTTGCTGTTGATGTAGCCCTAAGCAGAGACTGGCGAGAATCACTTTCATGGAAAGGGCCTGCCAAGCTTCCAAAAAACTACGAGTTGCCTGAAATCTCAGCACACACTTTTTCACCCAATCTTGATGAAACTTTCAGGTAATGATCAGTACACCAATCCCACTTGGCTCGCCAAATTTCGTTCTTCTAGGTGAAACCGTTCGTTGGCAGTAACCGGTTTCATTTTGAGGTTTCACTCTGTTTTCTCCTATAGGGATACATGTATTTGGAACTCTAAATCAAACACGGTTTGTGCTAGCTCTTTGAATCTTGACACCATAAAGCAGTTTCAAGTTCTATCTCTATGGTTTGTTTGCTGTTGATGTAGCCCTAAGCAGAGACTGGCGAGAATCACTTTCATGGAAAGGGCCTGCCAAGCTTCCAAAAAACTACGAGTTTCCTGAAATCTCAGCACACACTTTTTCACCCAATCTTTATGAAACTTTCAGGTAATGATCAGTACACCAATCCCACTTGGCTCGCCAAATTTCGTTCTTGTAGGTGAAACCGTTCGTTGGCAGTAACCGGTTTCATTTTGAGGTTTCACTCTGTTTTCTCCTATAGGGATACATGTATTTGGAACTCTAAATCAAACACGGTTTGTGCTAGCCCTTTGAAACTTGACACCATAAAGCAGTTTCAAGTTCTATCTCTATGGTTTTTGTTTGCTGTTGATGTAGCCCTAAACAGAGACTGGCGAGAATCACTTTCATGGAAAGGGCCTGCCAAGCTTCCAAAAAACTACGAGTTGCCTGAAATCTCAGCACACACTTTTTCACTCAATCTTCATGAAACTCTAGGTAATGATCAGTACACCAATCCCACTTGGCTCGCCAAATTTCGTTCTTCTAGGTGAAACCGTTCGTTGGCAGTAACCGGTTACATTTTGAGGTTTCACTCTGTTTTCTCCTATAGGGATACATGTATTTGGAACTCTAAATCAAACACGGTTTGTGCTAGCTCTTTGAAACTTGACACCATAAAGCAGTTTCAAGTTCTATCTGTATGGTTTTTGTTTGCTGTTGATGTAACCCTAAGCAGAGACTGGCGAGAATCACTTTCATGGAAAGGGCCTGCCAAGCTTCCAAAAAACTACGAGTTGCCTGAAATCTCAGCACACACTTTTTCACTCAATCTTCATGAAACTCTAGGTAATGATCAGTACACCAATCCCACTTGGCTCGCCAAATTTCGTTCTTCTAGGTGAAACAGTTCGTTGGCAGTAACCGGTTTCATTTTGAGGTTTCACTCTGTTTTCTCCTATAGGGATGCATGTATTTGGAACTCTAAATCAAACACGGTTTGTGCTAGCTCTTTGAAACATGACACCATAAAGCAGTTTCAAGTTCTATCTCTATGGTTTGTTTGCTGTTGATGTAGCCCTAAGCAGAGATTGGCGAGAATCACTTTCATGGAAAGGGCCTGCCAAGCTTCCAAAAAACTAGGAGTTGCCTGAAATCTCAGCACACACTTTTTCACCCAATCTTGATGAAACTTTCAGGTAATGATCAGTACACCATTCCCACTTGGCTAGCCAAATTTCGTTCTTCTAGGTGAAACCGTTCGTTGGCAGTAACCGGTTTCATTTTGAGGTTTCACTCTGTTTTCTCCTATAGGGATACATGTATTTGGAACTCTAAATCAAACACGGTTTGTGCTAGCTCTTTGAAACTTGACACCATAAAGCAGTTTCAAGTTCTATCTCTATGGTTTGTTTGCTCTTGATGTAGCCCTAAGCAGAGACTGGCGAGAATCACTTTCATGGAAAGGGCCTGCCAAGCTTCCAAAAAACTACGAGTTGCCTGAAATCTCAGCGCACACTTTATCACCCAATCTTGATGAAACTTTCAGGTAATGATCAGTACACGAATCCCACTTGGCTCGCCAAATTTCGTTCTTCTAGGTGAAACCGTTCGTTGGCAGTAACCGGTTTCATTTTGAGGTTTCACTCTGTTTTCTCCTATAGGGATACATGTATTTGGAACTATAAATCAAACACGGTTTGTGCTAGCTCTTTGAAACTTGACACCATAAAGCAGTTTCAAGTTCTATCTCTATGGTTTTTGTTTGCTGTTGATGTAGCCCTAAGCAGAGACTGGCGAGAATCACTTTCATGGAAAGGGCCTGCCAAACTTCCAAAAAACTACGAGTTGCCTGAAATCTCAGCACACACTTTTTCACCCAATCTTGATGAAACTTTCAGGTAATGATCAGTACACCAATCCCACTTGGCTCGCCAAATTTCGTTCTTCTAGGTGAAACCGTTCGTTGGCAGTAACCGGTTTCATTTTGAGGTTTCACTCTGTTTTCTCCTATAGGGATACATGTATTTGGAACTCTAAATCAAACACGGTTTGTGCTAGCTCTTTGAAACTTGACACCATAAAGCAGTTTCAAGTTCTTTCTCTATGGTTTGTTTGCTCTTGATGTAGCCCTAAGCAGAGACTGGCGAGAATCACTTTCATGGAAAGTGCCTGCCAAGCTTCCAAAAAACTACGAGTTGCCTGAAATCTCAGCACACACTTTTTCACCCAATCTTGATGAAACTTTCAGGTAATGATCAGTACACCAATCCCACTTGGCTCGCCAAATTTCGTTCTTCTAGGTGAAACCGTTCGTTGGCAGTAACCGGTTTCATTTTGAGGTTTCACTCTGTTTTCTCCTATAGGGATACATGTATTTGGAACTCTAAATCAAACACGGTTTGTGCTAGCTCTTTGAAACTTGACACCATAAAGCAGTTTCAAGTTCTATCTCTATGGTTTGTTTGCTGTTGATGTAGCCCTAAGCAGAGACTGGCGAGAATCACTTTCATGGAAAGGGCCTGCCAAGCTTCCAAAAAACTACGAGTTGCCTGAAATCTCAGCACACACTTTTTCACCCAATCTTGATGAAACTTTCAGGTAATGATCAGTACACCAATCCCACTTGGCTCGCCAAATTTCGTTCTTCTAGGTGAAACCGTTCGTTGGCAGTAACCGGTTTCATTTTGAGGTTTCACTCTATTTTCTCCTATAGGGATACATGTATTTGGAACTCTAAATCAAACACGGTTTGTGCTAGCTCTTTGAAACTTGACACCATAAAGCAGTTTCAAGTTCTATCTCTATGGTTTGTTTGCTGTTGATGTAGCCCTAAGCAGAGACTGGCGAGAATCACTTTCATGGAAAGGGCCTGCCAAGCTTCCAAAAAACTACGAGTTGCCTGAAATCTCAGCACACACTTTTTCACCCAATCTTGATGAAACTTTCAGGTAATGATCAGTACACCAATCCCACTTTGCTCGCCAAATTTCGGTCTTCTACGTGAAACCGTTCGTTGGCAGTAACCGGTTTCATTTTGAGGTTTCACTCTGTTTTCTCCTATAGGGATACATGTATTTGGAACTCTAAATCAAACACGGTTTGTGCTAGCTCTTTGAAACTTGACACCATAAAGCAGTTTCAAGTTCTATCTCTATGGTTTGTTTGCTGTTGATGTATCCCTAAGCAGAGACTGGCGAGAATCACTTTCATGGAAAGGGCCTGCCAAGCTTCCAAAAAACTACGAGTTGCCTGAAATCTCAGCACACACTTTTTCACCCAATCTTGATGAAACTTTCAGGGAATGATCAGTACACCAATCCCACTTGGCTCGCCAAATCTCGTTCTTCTAGGTGAAACCGTTCGTTGGCAGTAACCGGTTTCATTTTGAGGTTTCACTCTGTTTTCTCCTATAGGGATACATGTATTTGGAACTCTAAATCAAACACGGTTTGTGCTAGCTCTTTGAAACTTGACACCATAAAGCAGTTTCAAGTTCTATCTCTATGGTTTTTGTTTGCTGTTGATGTAGCCCTAAGCAGAGACTGGCGAGAATCACTTTAATGGAAAGGCCTGCCAAGCTTCCAAAAAACTACGAGTTGCCTGAAATCTCAGCACACACTTTTTCACCTCAATCTTGATGAAACTTTCAGGTAATGATCAGTACACCAATCCCACTTGGCTCGCCAAATTTTGTTCTTCTAGGTGAAACCGTTCGTTGGCAGTAACCGGTTTCATTTTGAGGTTTCACTCTGTTTTCTCCTATAGGGATGCATGTATTTGGAACTCTAAATCAAACACGGTTTGTGCTAGCTCTTTGAAACTTGACACCATAAAGCAGTTTCAAGTTCTATCTCTATGGTTTGTTTGCTGTTGATGTAGCCCTAAGCAGAGACTGGCGAGAATCACTTTCATGGAAAGGGCCTGCCAAGCTTCCAAAAAACTACGAGTTGCCTGAAATCTCAGCACAAATATTTCACCCAATCTTGATGAAACTTTCAGGTAATGATCAGTACACCAATCCCACTTGGCTGGCCAAATTTCGTTCTTCTAGGTGAAACCGTTCGTTGGCAGTAACCGGTTTCATTTGGAGGTTTCACTCTGTTTTCTCCTATAGGGATACATGTATTTGGAACTCTAAATCAAACACGGTTTGTGCTAGCTCTTTGAAACTTGACACCATAAAGCAGTTTCAAGTTCTATCTCTATGGTTTGTTTCCTGTTGATGTAGCCCTAAGCAGAGACTGGCGAGAATCACTTTCATGGAAAGGGCCTGCCAAGCTTCCAAAAAACTACGAGTTGCCTGAAATCTCAGCACACACTTTTTCACCCAATCTTGATGAAACTTTCAGGTAATGATCAGTACAACCAATCCCACTTGGCTCGCCAAATTTCGTTCTTCTAGGTGAAACCGTTCGTTGGCAGTAACCGGTTTCATTTTGAGGTTTCACTCTGTTTTCTCCTATAGGGATACATGTATTTGGAACTCTAAATCAAACACGGTTTGTGCTAGCTCTTTGAAACTTGACACCATAAAGCAGTTTCAAGTTCTATCTCTATGGTTTGTTTGCTGTTGATGTAGCCCTAAGCAGAGACTGGCGAGAATCACTTTCATGGAAAGGGCATGCCAAGCTTCCAAAAAACTACGAGTTGCCTGAAATCTCAGCACACACTTTTTCACCCAATCTTGATGAAACTTTCAGGTAATGATCAGTACACCAATCCCACTTGGCTAGCCAAATTTCGTTCTTCTAGGTGAAACCGTTCGTTGGCAGTAACCGGTTTCATTTTGAGGTTTCACTCTGTTTTCTCCTATAGGGATACATGTATTTGGAACTCTAAATCAAACACGGTTTGTGCTAGCTCTTTGAAACTTGACACCATAAAGCAGTTTCAAGTTCTATCTCTATGGTTTGTTTGCTGTTGATGTAGCCCTAAGCAGAGACTGGCGAGAATCACTTTCATGGAAAGGGCCTGCCAAGCTTCCAAAAAACTACGAGGTGCCTGAAATCTCAGCACACACTTTTTCACCCAATCTTGATGAAACTTTCAGGTAATGATCAGTACACCAATCCCACTTTGCTCGCCAAATTTCGGTCTTCTACGTGAAACCGTTCGTTGGCAGTAACCGGTTTCATTTTGAGGTTTCA
Source organism: Ictidomys tridecemlineatus (assembly GCF_052094955.1). NCBI lineage: Eukaryota > Metazoa > Chordata > Mammalia > Rodentia > Sciuridae > Ictidomys > Ictidomys tridecemlineatus. Next base: position 57,106 of record NW_027521620.1, on the reverse strand, counting down.
CTCTGTTTTCTCCTATAGGGATACATGTATTTGGAACTCTAAATCAAACACGGTTTGTGCTAGCTCTTTGAAACTTGACACCATAAAGCAGTTTCAAGTTCTATCTCTATGGTTTGTTTGCTGTTGATGTAGCCCTAAGCAGAGACTGGCGAGAATCACTTTCATGGAAAGGGCCTGCCAAGCTTCCAAAAAACTACGAGTTGCCTGAAATCTCAGCACACACTTTTTCACCCAATCTTGATGAAACTTTCAGGGAATGATCAGTACACCAATCCCACTTGGCTCGCCAAATCTCGTTCTTCTAGGTGAAACCGTTCGTTGGCAGTAACCGGTTTCATTTTGAGGTTTCACTCTGTTTTCTCCTATAGGGATACATGTATTTGGAACTCTAAATCAAACACGGTTTGTGCTAGCTCTTTGAAACTTGACACCATAAAGCAGTTTCAAGTTCTATCTCTATGGTTTTTGTTTGCTGTTGATGTAGCCCTAAGCAGAGACTGGCGAGAATCACTTTAATGGAAAGGGCCTGCCAAGCTTCCAAAAAACTACGAGTTGCCTGAAATCTCAGCACACACTTTTTCACCCAATCTTGATGAAACTTTCAGGTAATGATCAGTACACCAATCCCACTTGGCTCGCCAAATTTTGTTCTTCTAGGTGAAACCGTTCGTTGGCAGTAACCGGTTTCATTTTGAGGTTTCACTCTGTTTTCTCCTATAGGGATGCATGTATTTGGAACTCTAAATCAAACACGGTTTGTGCTAGCTCTTTGAAACTTGACACCATAAAGCAGTTTCAAGTTCTATCTCTATGGTTTGTTTGCTGTTGATGTAGCCCTAAGCAGAGACTGGCGAGAATCACTTTCATGGAAAGGGCCTGCCAAGCTTCCAAAAAACTACGAGTTGCCTGAAATCTCAGCACAAATATTTCACCCAATCTTGATGAAACTTTCAGGTAATGATCAGTACACCAATCCCACTTGGCTGGCCAAATTTCGTTCTTCTAGGTGAAACCGTTCGTTGGCAGTAACCGGTTTCATTTGGAGGTTTCACTCTGTTTTCTCCTATAGGGATACATGTATTTGGAACTCTAAATCAAACACGGTTTGTGCTAGCTCTTTGAAACTTGACACCATAAAGCAGTTTCAAGTTCTATCTCTATGGTTTGTTTCCTGTTGATGTAGCCCTAAGCAGAGACTGGCGAGAATCACTTTCATGGAAAGGGCCTGCCAAGCTTCCAAAAAACTACGAGTTGCCTGAAATCTCAGCACACACTTTTTCACCCAATCTTGATGAAACTTTCAGGTAATGATCAGTACACCAATCCCACTTGGCTCGCCAAATTTCGTTCTTCTAGGTGAAACCGTTCGTTGGCAGTAACCGGTTTCATTTTGAGGTTTCACTCTGTTTTCTCCTATAGGGATACATGTATTTGGAACTCTAAATCAAACACGGTTTGTGCTAGCTCTTTGAAACTTGACACCATAAAGCAGTTTCAAGTTCTATCTCTATGGTTTGTTTGCTGTTGATGTAGCCCTAAGCAGAGACTGGCGAGAATCACTTTCATGGAAAGGGCATGCCAAGCTTCCAAAAAACTACGAGTTGCCTGAAATCTCAGCACACACTTTTTCACCCAATCTTGATGAAACTTTCAGGTAATGATCAGTACACCAATCCCACTTGGCTAGCCAAATTTCGTTCTTCTAGGTGAAACCGTTCGTTGGCAGTAACCGGTTTCATTTTGAGGTTTCACTCTGTTTTCTCCTATAGGGATACATGTATTTGGAACTCTAAATCAAACACGGTTTGTGCTAGCTCTTTGAAACTTGACACCATAAAGCAGTTTCAAGTTCTATCTCTATGGTTTGTTTTGCTGTTGATGTAGCCCTAAGCAGAGACTGGCGAGAATCACTTTCATGGAAAGGGCCTGCCAAGCTTCCAAAAAACTACGAGTTGCCTGAAATCTCAGCACACACTTTTTCACCCAATCTTGATGAAACTTTCAGGTAATGATCAGTACACCAATCCCACTTGGCTCGCCAAATTTCGTTCTTCTAGGTGAAACCGTTCGTTGGCAGTAACCGGTTTCATTTGTAGGTTTCACTCTGTTTTCTCCTATAGGGATACATGTATTTGGAACTCTAAATCAAACACGGTTTGTGCTAGCTCTTTGAAACTTGACACCATAAAGCAGTTTCAAGTTCTATCTCTATGGTTTGTTTGCTGTTGATGTAGCCCTAAGCACAGCCTGGCGAGAATCACTTTCATGGAAAGGGCCTGCCAAGCTTCCAAAAAACTATGAGTTGCCTGAAATCTCAGCACACACTTTTTCACCCAATCTTGATGAAACTTTCAGGTAATGATCAGTACACCAATCCCACTTGGCTTGCCAAATTTCGTTCTTCTAGGTGAAACCATTCGTTGGCAGTAACCGGTTTCATTTTGAGGTTTCACTCTGTTTTCTCCTATAGGGATACATGTATTTGGAACTCTAAATCAAACACGGTTTGTGCTAGCTCTTTGAAACTTGACACCATAAAGCAGTTTCAAGTTCTATCTCTATGGTTTGTTTGCTGTTGATGTAGCCCTAAGCAGAGACTGGCGAGAATCACTTTCATGGAAAGGGCCTGCCAAGCTTCCAAAAAACTACGAGTTGCCTGAAATCTCAGCACACACTTTTTCACCCAATCTTGATGAAACTTTCAGGTAATGATCAGTACACCAATCCCACTTGGCTCGCCAAATTTCGTTCTTCTAGGTGAAACCGTTCGTTGGCAGTAACCGGTTTCATTTGGAGGTTTCACTCTGTTTTCTCCTATAGGGATACATGTATTTGGAACTCTAAATCAAACACGGTTTGTGCTAGTTCTTTGAAACTTGACACCAAAAAGCAGTTTCAAGTTCTATCTCTATGGTTTGTTTGCTGTTGATGTAGCCCTAAGCAGAGACTGGCGAGAATCACTTTCATGGAAAGGGCCTGCCAAGCTTCCAAAAACTACGAGTTCCCTGAAATCTCAGCACACACTTTTTCACCCAATCTTGATGAAACTTTCAGGTAATGATCAGTACACCAATCCCACTTGGCTCGCCAAATTTCGTTCTTCTAGGTGAAACCGTTCGTTGGCAGTAACCGGTTTCATTTTGAGGTTTCACTCTGTTTTCTCCTATAGGGATACATGTATTTGGAACTCTAAATCAAACACGGTTTGTGCTAGCTCTTTGAAACTTGACACCATAAAGCAGTTTCAAGTTCTATCTCTATGGTTTGTTTGCTGTTGATGTAGCCCTAAGCAGAGACTGGCGAGAATCACTTTCATGGAAAGGGCCTGCCAAGCTTCCAAAAAACTACGAGTTGCCTGAAATCTCAGCACACACTTTTTCACCCAATCTTGATGAAACTTTCAGGTAATGATCAGTACACCAATCCCACTTGGCTCGCCAAATTTCGTTCTTCTAGGTGAAACCGTTCGTTGGCAGTAACCGGTTTCATTTTGAGGTTTCACTCTGTTTTCTCCTATAGGGATACATGTATTTGGAACTCTAAATCAAACACGGTTTGTGCTAGCTCTTTGAAACTTGACACCATAAAGCAGTTTCAAGTTCTATCCCTATGGTTTGTTTGCTGTTGATGTAGCCCTAAGCAGAGACTGGCGAGAATCACTTTCATGGAAAGGGCCTGCCAAGCTTCCAAAAAACTATGAGTTGCCTGAAATCTCAGCACACACTTTTTCACCCAATCTTGATGAAACTTTCAGGTAATGATCAGTACACCAATCCCACTTGGCTTGCCAAATTTCGTTCTTCTAGGTGAAACCGTTCGTTGGCAGTAACCGGTTTCATTTTGAGGTTTCACTCTGTTTTCTCCTATAGGGATACATGTATTTGGAACTCTAAATCAAACATGGTTTGTGCTAGCTCTTTGAAACTTGACACCATAAAGCCGTTTCAAGTTCTATCTCTATGGTTTGTTTGCTGTTGATGTAGCCCTAAGCAGAGACTGGCGAGAATCACTTTCATGGAAAGGGCCTGCCAAGCTTCCAAAAAACTACGAGTTGCCTGAAATCTCAGCACACACTTTTTCACCCAATCTTGATGAAAGTTTCAGGTAATGATCAGTACACCAATCCCACTTGGCTCGCCAAATTTCGTTCTTCTAGGTGAAACCGTTCGTTGGCAGTAACCGGTTTCATTTTGAGGTTTCACTCTGTTTTCTCCTATAGGGATACATGTATTTGGAACTCTAAATCAAACACGGTTTGTGCTAGTTCTTTGAAACTTGACACCAAAAAGCAGTTTCAAGTTCTATCTCTATGGTTTGTTTGCTGTTGATGTAGCCCTAAGCAGAGACTGGCGAGAATCACTTTCATGGAAAGGGCCTGCCAAGCTTCCAAAAAACTATGAGTTCCCTGAAATCTCAGCACACACTTTTTCACCCAATCTTGATGAAACTTTCAGGTAATGATCAGTACACCAATCCCACTTGGCTCGCCAAATTTCGTTCTTCTAGGTAAAACCGTTCGTTGGCAGTAACCGGTTTCATTTTGAGGTTTCACTCTGTTTTCTCCTATAGGGATACATGTATTTGGAACTCTAAATCAAACACGGTTTGTGCTAGCTCTTTGAAACTTGACACCATAAAGCAGTTTCAAGTTCTATCTCTATGGTTTTTGTTTGCTGTTGATGTAGCCCTAAGCAGAGACTTGCGAGAATCACTTTCATGGAAAGGGCCTGCCAAGCTTCCAAAAAACTACGAGTTGCCTGAAATCTCAGCACACACTTTTTCACCCAATCTTGATGAAACTTTCAGGTAATGATCAGTACACCAATCCCACTTGGCTCGCCAAATTTTGTTCTTCTAGGTGAAACCGTTCGTTGGCAGTAACCGGTTTCATTTTGAGGTTTCACTCTGTTTTCTCCTATAGGGATGCATGTATTTGGAACTCTAAATCAAACACGGTTTGTGCTAGCTCTTTGAAACTTGACACCATAAAGCAGTTTCAAGTTCTATCTCTATGGTTTGTTTGCTGTTGATGTAGCCCTAAACAGAGACTGGCGAGAATCACTTTCATGGAAAGGGCCTGCCAAGCTTCCAAAAAACTACGAGTTGCCTGAAATATCAGCACACATATTTCACCCAATCTTGATGAAACTTTCAGGTAATGATCAGTACACCAATCCCACTTGGCTCGCCAAATTTCGTTCTTCTAGGTGAAACCGTTCGTTGGCAGTAACCGGTTTCATTTTGAGGTTTCACTCTGTTTTCTCCTATAGGGATACATGTATTTGGAACTCTAAATCAAACACGGTTTGTGCTAGCTCTTTGAAACTTGACACCATAAAGCAGTTTCAAGTTCTATCTCTATGGTTTGTTTGCTGTTGATGTAGCCCTAAGCAGAGACTGGCGAGAATCACTTTCATGGAAAGGGCCTGCCAAGCTTCCAAAAAACTACGAGTTGCCTGAAATCTCAGCACACACTTTTTCACCCAATCTTGATGAAACTTTCAGGTAATGATCAGTACAACAATCCCACTTGGCTCGCCAAATTTCGTTCTTCTAGGTGAAACCGTTCGTTGGCAGTAACCGGTTTCATTTTGAGGTTTCAATCTGTTTTCTCCTATAGGGATACATGTATTTGGAACTCTAAATCAAACACGGTTTGTGCTAGCTCTTTGAAACTTGACACCATAAAGCAGTTTCAAGTTCTATCTCTATGGTTTGTTTGCTGTTGATGTAGCCCTAAGCACAGCCTGGCGAGAATCACTTTCATGGAAAGGGCCTGCCAAGCTTCCAAAAAACTATGAGTTGCCTGAAATCTCAGCACACACTTTTTCACCCAATCTTGATGAAACTTTCAGGTAATGATCAGTACACCAATCCCACTTGGCTTGCCAAATTTCGTTCTTCTAGGTGAAACCGTTCGTTGGCAGTAACCGGTTTCATTTTGAGGTTTCACTCTGTTTTCTCCTATAGGGATACATGTATTTGGAACTCTAAATCAAACACGGTTTGTGCTAGCTCTTTGAAACTTGACACCATAAAGCCGTTTCAAGTTCTATCTCTATGGTTTGTTTGCTTTTGATGTAGCCCTAAGCAGAGACTGGCGAGAATCACTTTCATGGAAAGGGCCTGCCAAGCTTCCAAAAAACTACGAGTTGCCTGAAATCTCAGCACACACTTTTTCACCCAATCTTGATGAAAGTTTCAGGTAATGATCAGTACACCAATCCCACTTGGCTCGCCAAATTTCGTTCTTCTAGGTGAAACCGTTCGTTGGCAGTAACCGGTTTCATTTGGAGGTTTCACTCTGTTTTCTCCTATAGGGATACATGTATTTGGAACTCTAAATCAAACACGGTTTGTGCTAGTTCTTTGAAACTTGACACCAAAAAGCAGTTTCAAGTTCTATCTCTATGGTTTGTTTGCTGTTGATGTAGCCCTAAGCAGAGACTGGCGAGAATCACTTTCATGGAAAGGGCCTGCCAAGCTTCCAAAAAACTACAAGTTCCCTGAAATCTCAGCACACACTTTTTCACCCAATCTTGATGAAACTTTCAGGTAATGATCAGTACACCAATCCCACTTGGCTCGCCAAATTTCGTTCTTCTAGGTGAAACCGTTCGTTGGCAGTAACCGGTTTCATTTTGAGGTTTCACTCTGTTTTCTCCTATAGGGATACATGTATTTGGAACTCTAAATCAAACACGGTTTGTGCTAGCTCTTTGAAACTTGACACCATAAAGCAGTTTCAAGTTCTATCTCTATGGTTTTTGTTTGCTGTTGATGTAGCCCTAAGCAGAGACTTGCGAGAATCACTTTCATGGAAAGGGCCTGCCAAGCTTCCAAAAAACTACGAGTTGCCTGAAATCTCAGCACACACTTTTTCACCCAATCTTGATGAAACTTTCAGGTAATGATCAGTACACCAATCCCACTTGGCTCGCCAAATTTTGTTCTTCTAGGTGAAACCGTTCGTTGGCAGTAACCGGTTTCATTTTGAGGTTTCACTCTGTTTTCTCCTATAGGGATGCATGTATTTGGAACTCTAAATCAAACACGGTTTGTGCTAGCTCTTTGAAACTTGACACCATAAAGCAGTTTCAAGTTCTATCTCTATGGTTTGTTTGCTGTTGATGTAGCCCTAAGCAGAGACTGGCGAGAATCACTTTCATGGAAAGGGCCTGCCAAGCTTCCAAAAAACTACGAGTTGCCTGAAATATCAGCACACATATTTCACCCAATCTTGATGAAACTTTCAGGTAATGATCAGTACACCAATCCCACTTGGCTCGCCAAATTTCGTTCTTCTAGGTGAAACCGTTCGTTGGCAGTAACCGGTTTCATTTGGAGGTTTCACTCTGTTTTCTCCTATAGGGATACATGTATTTGGAACTCTAAATCAAACACGGTTTGTGCTAGCTCTTTGAAACTTGACACCATAAAGCAGTTTCAAGTTCTATCTCTATGGTTTGTTTGCTGTTGATGTAGCCCTAAGCAGAGACTGGCGAGAATCACTTTCATGGAAAGGGCCTGCCAAGCTTCCAAAAAACTACGAGTTGCCTGAAATCTCAGCACACACTTTTTCACCCAATCTTGATGAAACTTTCAGGTAATGATCAGTACACCAATCCCACTTGGCTCGCCAAATTTCGTTCTTCTAGGTGAAACCGTTCGTTGGCAGTAACCGGTTTCATTTTGAGGTTTCACTCTGTTTTCTCCTATAGGGATACATGTATTTGGAACTCTAAATCAAACACGGTTTGTGCTAGCTCTTTGAAACTTGACACCATAAAGCAGTTTCAAGTTCTATCTCTATGGTTTGTTTGCTGTTGATGTAGCCCTAAGCAGAGACTGGCGAGAATCACTTTCATGGAAAGGGCCTGCCAAGCTTCCAAAAAACTACGAGGTGCCTGAAATCTCAGCACACACTTTTTCACCCAATCTTGATGAAACTTTCAGGTAATGATCAGTACACCAATCCCACTTTGCTCGCCAAATTTCGGTCTTCTAGGTGAAACCGTTTGTTGGAAGTAACCGGTTTCATTTTGAGGTTTCACTCTGTTTTCTCCTATAGGGATACATGTATTTGGAACTCTAAATCAAACACGGTTTGTGCTAGCTCTTTGAAACTTGACACCATAAAGCAGTTTCAAGTTCTATCTCTATGGTTTGTTTGCTGTTGATGTATCCCTAAGCAGAGACTGGCGAGAATCACTTTCATGGAAAGGGCCTGCCAAGCTTCCAAAAAACTACGAGTTGCCTGAAATCTCAGCACACACTTTTTCACCCAATCTTGATGAAACTTTCAGGTAATGATCAGTACACTAATCCCACTTGGCTCGCCAAATCTCGTTCTTCTAGGTGAAACCGTTCGTTGGCAGTAACCGGTTTCATTTTGAGGTTTCACTCTGTTTTCTCCTATAGGGATACATGTATTTGGAACTCTAAATCAAACACGGTTTGTGCTAGCTCTTTGAAACTTGACACCATAAAGCAGTTTCAAGTTCTATCTCTATGGTTTTTGTTTGCTGTTGATGTAGCCCTAAGCAGAGACTGGCGAGAATCACTTTCATGGAAAGGGCCTGCCAAGCTTCCAAAAAACTACGAGTTGCCTGAAATCTCAGCACACACTTTTTCACCCAATCTTGATGAAACTTTCAGGTAATGATCAGTACACCAATCCCACTTGGCTCGCCAAATTTTGTTCTTCTAGGTGAAACCGTTCGTTGGCAGTAACCGGTTTCATTTTGAGGTTTTACTCTGTTTTCTCCTATAGGGATGCATGTATTTGGAACTCTAAATCAAACACGGTTTGTGCTAGCTCTTTGAAACTTGACACCATAAAGCAGTTTCAAGTTCTATCTCTATGGTTTGTTTGCTGTTGTTGTAGCCCTAAGCAGAGACTGGCGAGAATCACTTTCATGGAAAGGGCCTGCCAAGCTTCCAAAAAACTACGAGTTGCCTGAAATCTCAGCGCACACTTTATCACCCAATCTTGATGAAACTTTCAGGTAATGATCAGTACACGAATCCCACTTGGCTGGCCAAATTTCGTTCTTCTAGGTGAAACCGTTCGTTGGCAGTAACCGGTTTCATTTGGAGGTTTCACTCTGTTTTCTCCTATAGGGATACATGTATTTGGAACTCTAAATCAAACACGGTTTGTGCTAGCTCTTTGAAACTTGACACCATAAAGCAGTTTCAAGTTCTATCTCTATGGTTTGTTTGCTGTTGATGTAGCACTAAGCAGAGACTGGCGAGAATCACTTTCATGGAAAGGGCCTGCCAAGCTTCCAAAAAACTACGAGTTGCCTGAAATCTCAGCACACACTTTTTCACCCAATCTTGATGAAACTTTCAGGTAATGATCAGTACACCAATCCCACTTGGCTCGCCAAATTTCGTTCTTCTAGGTGAAACCGTTCGTTGGCAGTAACCGGTTTCATTTTGAGGTTTCACTCTGTTTTCTCCTATAGGGATACATGTATTTGGAACTCTAAATCAAACACGGTTTGTGCTAGCTCTTTGAAACTTGACACCATAAAGCAGTTTCAAGTTCTATCTCTACGGTTTGTTTGCTGTTGATGTAGCCCTAAGCAGAGACTGGCGAGAATCACTTTCATGGAAAGGGAAGGGCCTGCCAAGCTTCCAAAAAAACTACGAGTTGCCTGAAATCTCAGCACACACTTTTTCACCCCAATCTTGATGAAACTTTCAGGTAATGATCAGTACACCAATCCCACTTGGCTCGCCAAATTTCGTTCTTCTAGGTGAAACCGTTCGTTGGCAGTAACCGGTTTCATTTTGAGGTTTCACTCTGTTTCTCCTATAGGGATACATGTATTTGGAACTCTAAATCAAACACGGTTTGTGCTAGCTCTTTGAAACTTGACACCATAAAGCAGTTTCAAGTTCTATCTCTATGGTTTGTTTGCTGTTGATGTAGCCCTAAGCACAGCCTGGCGAGAATCACTTTCATGGAAAGGGCCTGCCAAGCTTCCAAAAAACTAATGAGTTGCCTGAAATCTCAGCACACACTTTTTCACCCAATCTTGATGAAACTTTCAGGTAATGATCAGTACACCAATCCCACTTGGCTTGCCAAATTTCGTTCTTCTAGGTGAAACCGTTCGTTGGCAGTATCCGGTTTCATTTTGAGGTTTCACTCTGTTTTCTCCTATAGGGATACATGTATTTGGAACTCTAAATCAAACACGGTTTGTGCTAGCTCTTTGAAACTTGACACATAAAGCCGTTTCAAGTTCTATCTCTATGGTTTGTTTGCTGTTGATGTAGCCCTAAGCAGAGACTGGCGAGAATCACTTTCATGGAAAGGGCTGCCAAGCTTCCAAAAAACTACGAGTTGCCTGAAATCACAGCACACACTTTTTCACCCAATCTTGATGAAAGTTTCAGGTAATGATCAGTACACCAATCCCACTTGGATCGCAAATTTCGTTCTTCTAGGTGAAACCCGTTCGTTGGCAGTAACCGGTTTCATTTGGAGGTTTCACTCTGTTTTCTCCTATAGGGATACATGTATTTGGAACTCTAAATCAAAACACGGTTTGTGCTAGTTCTTTGAAACTTGACACCAAAAAGCAGTTTCAAGTTCTATCTCTATGGTTTGTTTGCTGTTGATGTAGCCTAAGCAGGAGACTGGCGAGAATCACTTTCATGGAAAGGGCCTGCCAAGCTTCCAAAAAACTACGAGTTCCCTGAAATCTCAGCACACACTTTTTCACCCAATCTTGATGAAACTTTCAGGTAATGATCAGTACACCAATCCCACATGGCTCGCCAAATTTCGTTCTAGGTGAAACCGTCGTTGGCAGTAACCGTTTCATTTTGAGGTTTCACTCTGTTTTCTCCTATAGGGATACATGTATTTGGAACTCTAAATCAAACACGGTTTGTGCTAGCTCTTTGAAACTTGACACCATAAAGCAGTTTCAAGTTCTATCTCTATGGTTTTTGTTTGCTGTTGATGTAGCCCTAAGCAGAGACTTGCGAGAATCACTTTCATGGAAAGGGCCTGCCAAGCTTCCAAAAAACTATGAGTTGCCTGGAAATCTCAGCACACACTTTTTCACCCAATCTTGATGAAACTTTCAGGTAATGATCAGTACACCAATCCCACTTGGCTCGCCAAATTTTGTTCTTCTAGGTTGAAACCGTTCGTTGGCAGTAACCGGTTTCATTTTGAGGTTTCACTCTGTTTTCTCCTATAGGGATGCATGTATTTGGAACTCTAAATCAAACACGGTTTGTGCTAGCTCTTTGAAACTTGACACCATAAGCAGTTTCAAGTTCTATCTCTATGGTTTTTGTTTGCTGTTGATGTAGCCCTAAGCAGAGACTGGCGAGAATCACTTTCATGGAAAGGGCCTGCCAAGCTTCCAAAAACTACGAGTTGCCTGAAATATCAGCACACATATTTCACGCAATCTTGATGAAACTTTCAGGTAATGATCAGTACACCAAATCCCACTTGGCTCGCCAAATTTCGTTCTTCTAGGTGAAACCGTTCGTTGGCAGTAACCGGTTTCATTTGGAGGTTTCACTCTGTTTTCTCCTATAGGGATACATGTATTTGGAACTCTAAATCAAACACGGTTTGTGCTAGCTCTTTGAAACTTGACACCATAAAGCAGTTTCAAGTTCTATCTCTATGGTTTGTTTGCTGTTGATGTAGCCCTAAGCAGAGACTGGCAAGAATCACTTTCATGGAAACGGCCTGCCAAGCTTCCAAAAAACTACGAGTTGCCTGAAATCTCAGCACACACTTTTTCACCCAATCTTGATGAAACTTTCAGTAATGATCAGTACACCAATCCCTCTTGGCTCGCCAAATTTCGTTCTTCTAGGTGAAACCGTTCGTTGGCAGTAACCGGTTTCATTTGGAGGTTTCACTCTGTTTTCTCCTATAGGGATACATGTATTGGAACTCTAAATCAAACACGGTTTGTGCTAGCTCTTTGAAACTTGACACCATAAAGCAGTTTCAAGTTCTATCTCTATGGTTTGTTTGCTGTTGATGTAGCCCTAAGCAGAGACTGGCGAGAATCACTTTCATGGAAAGGGCCTGCCAAGCTTCCAAAAAACTACGAGTTGCCTGAAATCTCAGCACACACTTTTTCACCCAATCTTGATGAAACTTTCAGGTAATGATCAGTACACAATCCCACTTGGCTCGCCAAATTTCATTCTTCTAGGTGAAACCGTTCGTTGGCAGTAACCGGTTTTCATTTTGAGGTTTCACTCTGTTTTCTCCTATAGGGATACATGTATTTGGAACTCTAAATCAAACACGGTTTGTGCTAGCTCTTTGAAACTTGACACCATAAAGCAGTTTCAAGTTCTATGTCTATCGTTTGTTTGCTGTTGATGTAGCCTAAGCAGAGACTGGCGAGAATCACTTTCATGGAAAGGGCCTGCCAAGCTTCCAAAAAACTACGAGTTGCCAGAAATCTCAGCACACACTTTTTCCCCCAATATTAATGAAACTTTCAGGTAATGATCAGTACACCAATCCCACTTGGCTCGCCAAATTTCGTTCTTCTAGGTGAAACCGTTCGTTGGCAGTAACCGGTTTCATTTGGAGGTTTCACTCTGTTTTCTCCTATAGGGATACATGTATTTGGAACTCTAAATCAAACACGGTTTGTGCTAGCTCTTTGAAACTTGACACCATAAAGCAGTTTCAAGTTCTATCTCTATGGTTTGTTTGCTGTTGATGTAGCCCTAAGCAGAGACTGGCGAGAATCACTTTCATGGAAAAGGGCCTGCCAAGCTTCCAAAAAACTACGAGTTGCCTGAAATCTCAGCACACACTTTTCACCCAATCTTGATGAAACTTTCAGGTAATGATCAGTACACCAATCTCACTTGGCTCGCCAAATTTCGTTCTTCTAGGTGAAACCGTTCGTTGGCAGTAACCGGTTTCATTTGGAGGTTTCACTCTGTTTTCTCCTATAGGGATACATGTATTTGGAACTCTAAATCAAACACGGTTTGTGCTAGCTCTTTCAAACTTGACACCATAAAGCAGTTTCAAGTTCTATCTCTATGGTTTGTTTGCTGTTGATGTAGCCCTAAGCAGAGACTGGCGAGAATCACGCTCATGGAAACGGCCTGCCAAGCTTCCAAAAAACTACGAGTTGCCTGAAATCTCAGCACACACTTTTTCACCCAATCTTGATGAAAACTTTCAGGTAATGATCAGTACACCAATCCCACTTGGCTCGCCAAATTTCGTTCTTCTAGGTGAAACCGTTCGTTGGCAGTAACGGTTTCATTTTGAGGTTTCACTCTGTTTTCTCCTATAGGGATACATGTATTTGGAACTCTAAATCAAACACGGTTTGTGCTAGTTCTTTGGAAACTTGACACCATAAAGCAGTTTCAAGTTCTATCTCTATGGTTTGTTTTCTGTTGATGTAGCCCTAAGCAGAGACTGGCGAGAATCACTTTCATGGAAAGGGCCTGCCAAGCTTCCAAAAAAACTACGAGTTGCCTGAAATCTCAGCACACACTTTTTCACCCAATCTTGATGAAACTTTCAGGTAATGATCAGTACACCAATCCCACTTGGCTCGCCAAATTTCGTTCTTCTAGGTGAAACCGTTCGTTGGCAGTAACCGGTTTCATTTGGAGGTTTCACTCTGTTTTCTCCTATAGGGATACATGTATTTGGAACTCTAAATCAAACACGGTTTGTGCTAGCTCTTTGAAACTTGACACCATAAAGCAGTTTCAAGTTCTATCTCTATGGTTTGTTTGCTGTTGATGTAGCCCTAAGCAGAGACTGGCGAGAATCACTTCATGGAAAGGGCCTGCCAAGCTTCCAAAAAACTACGAGTTGCCTGAAATCTCAGCACACACTTTTTCACCCAATCTTGATGAAAACTTTCAGGTAATGATCAGTACACCATCCCACTTGGCTCGCCAAATTTTGTTCTTCTAGGTAAAACCGTTCGTTGGCAGTAACCGGTTTCATTTTGAGGTTTCACTCTGTTTTTCTCCTATAGGGATGCATGTATTTGGAACTCTAAATCAAACACGGTTTGTGCTAGCTCTTTGAAACTTGACACCATAAAGCAGTTTCAAGTTCTATCTCTATGGTTTGTTTGCTGTTGATGTAGCCCTAAGCAGAGACTGGCGAGAATCACTTTCATGGAAAGGGCCTGCCAAGCTTCCAAAAAACTATGAGTTGCAGGAAATATCAGCACACATATTTCACCCAATCTTGATGAAACTTTCAGGTAATGATCAGTCCACCAATCCCACTTGGCTCGCCAAATTTCGTTCTTCTAGGTGAAACCGTTCGTTGGCAGTAACCGGTTTCATTTTGAGGTTTCACTCTGTTTTCTCCTATAGGGATACATGTATTTGGAACTCTAAATCAAACACGGTTTGTGCTAGCTCTTTGAAACTTGACACCATAAAGCAGTTTCAAGTTCTATCTCTATGGTTTGTTTGCTGTTGATGTAGCCCTAAGCAGAGACTGGCGAGAATCACTTTCATGGAAAGGGCCTGCCAAGCTTCCAAAAAACTACGAGTTGCCTGAAATCTCAGCACACACTTTTTCCCCCTATCTTAATGAAACTTTCAGGTAATGATCAGTACACCAATCCCACTTGACTCACCAAATTTCGTTCTTCTAGGTGAAACCGTTCGTTGGCAGTAACCGGTTTCATTTTGAGGTTTCACTCTGTTTTCTCCTATAGGGATGCATGTATTTGGAACTCTAAATCAAACACGGTTTGTGCTAGCTCTTTGAAACTTGACACCATAAAGCAGTTTCAAGTTCTATCTCTATGGTTTGTTTGCTGTTGATGTAGCCCTAAGCAGAGACTGGCGAGAATCACTTTCATGGAAAGGGCTGCCAAGCTTCCAAAAAACTACGAGTTGCCTGAAATCTCAGCACACACTTTTTCACCCAATCTTGATGAAACTTTCAGGTAATGATCAGTACACCAATCCCCACTTGGCTCGCCAAATTTTGTTCTTCTAGGTAAAACCGTTCGTTGGCAGTAACCGGTTTTCATTTTGAGGTTTCACTCTGTTTTCTCCTATAGGGATGCATGTATTTGGAACTCTAAATCAAACACGGTTTGTGCTAGCTCTTTGAAACTTGACACCATAAAGCAGTTTCAAGTTCTATCTCTATGGTTTGTTTGCTGTTGATGTAGCCCTAAGCAGAGACTGGCGAGAATCACTTTCATGGAAAGGGCCTGCCAAGCTTCCAAAAAACTATGAGTTGCAGGAAATATCAGCACACATATTTCACCCAATCTTGATGAAACTTTCAGGTAATGATCAGTCCACCAATCCCACTTGGCTCGCCAAATTTCGTTCTTCTAGGTGAAACCGTTCGTTGGCAGTAACCGGTTTCATTTTGAGGTTTCACTCTGTTTTCTCCTATAGGGATACATGTATTTGGAACTCTAAATCAAACACGGTTTGTGCTAGCTCTTTGAAACTTGACACCATAAAGCAGTTTCAAGTTCTATCTCTATGGTTTGTTTGCTGTTGATGTAGCCCTAAGCAGAGACTGGCGAGAATCACTTTCATGGAAAGGGCCTGCCAAGCTTCCAAAAACTACGAGTTGCCTGAAATCTCAGCACACACTTTTTCCCCCTATCTTAATGAAACTTTCAGGTAATGATCAGTACACCAATCCCACTTGACTCACCAAATTTCGTTCTTCTAGGTGAAACCGTTCGTTGGCAGTAACCGGTTTCATTTTGAGGTTTCACTCTGTTTTCTCCTATAGGGATGCATGTATTTGGAACTCTAAATCAAACACGGTTTGTGCTAGTTCTTTGAAACTTGACACCATAAAGCAGTTTCAAGTTCTATCTCTATGGTTTGTTTGCTGTTGATGTAGCCCTAAGCAGAGACTGGCGAGAATCACTTTCATGGAAAGGGCCTGCCAAGCTTCCAAAAAACTACGAGTTGCCTGAAATCTCAGCACACACTTTTTCACCCAATCTTGATGAAACTTTCAGGTAATGATCAGTACACCAATCCCACTTGGCTCGCCAAATTTTGTTCTTCTAGGTAAAACCGTTCGTTGGCAGTAACCGGTTTCATTTTGAGGTTTCACTCTGTTTTCTCCTATAGGGATGCATGTATTTGGAACTCTAAATCAAACACGGTTTGTGCTAGCTCTTTGAAACTTGACACCATAAAGCCGTTTCAAGTTCTATCTCTATGGTTTGTTTGCTGTTGATGTAGCCCTAAGCAGAGACTGGCGAGAATCACTTTCATGGAAAGGGCCTGCCAAGCTTCCAAAAAACTATGAGTTGCAGGAAATATCAGCACACATATTTCACCCAATCTTGATGAAACTTTCAGGTAATGATCAGTACACCAATCCCACTTGGCTCGCCAAATTTCGTTCTTCTAGTGAAACCGTTCGTTGGCAGTAACCGTTTCATTTTGAGGTTTCACTCTGTTTTCTCCTATAGGGATACATGTATTTGGAACTCTTAAATCAAACACGGTTTGTGCTAGCTCTTTGAAACTTGACACATAAAGCAGTTTCAAGTTCTATCTCTATGGTTTTTTGCTGTTGATGTAGCCCCTAAGCAGAGACTGGCGAGAATCACTTTCATGGAAACGGCCTGCCAAGCTTCCAAAAAACTACGAGTTGCCTGAAATCTCAGCACACACTTTTTCACCCAATCTTGATGAAACTTTCAGGTAACGATCAGTACACCAATCCCACTTGGCTCGCCAAATTTCGTTCTTCTAGGTGAAACCGTTCGTTGGCAGTAACCGGTTTCATTTTGAGGTTTCACTCTGTTTTCTCCTATAGGGATACATGTATTTGGAACTCTAAAATCAAACACGGTTTGTGCTAGCTCTTTGAAACTTGACACCATAAAGCAGTTTCAAGTTCTATCTCTATGGTTTGTTTTCTGTTGATGTAGCCCTAAGCAGAGACTGGCGAGAATCACTTTCATGGAAAGGGTCTGCCAAGCTTCCAAAAAACTACGAGTTGCCTGAAATCTCAGCACACACTTTTTCACCCAATCTTGATGAAACTTTCAGGTAATGATCAGTACACCAAATCCCACTTAGCTCACCAAATTTCGTTCTTCTAGGTGAAACCGCTCTTTTGGCAGTAACCAGTTTCATTTTGAGGTTTCACTCTGTTTTCTCCTATAGGGATAGCATGTATTTGGAACTCTAAATCAAACACGGTTTGTGCTAGCTCTTTGAAACTTGACACAATAAAGCAGTATCAAGTTCTATCTCTATGGTTTGTTTGCTGTTGATGTAGCCCTAAGCAGAGACTGGCGAAAATCGCTTTCATGGAAAGGGGTTGCCAAGCTTCCAAAAACTACGAGTTGCCTGAAATTCTCAGCAAACCTTTTTTCACCCAATCTTGATGATTCTTTCAGGTAACGATCTGTACACCAAAACCACTTGGCTCACCAAATTTCGTTCTTCTAGGTTTAACCGTTCGTTTGCAGTAACGGTTTACATTTTAGCTTTCACTCTGTTTTCTCCTATAGGGATACATGTATTTGGAACTCTAAATCAAACACGGTTTGGGCTAGCAATTTGAAACTTGACACAATAAAGCAGTTTCAAGATCTATCTCTATGGTTTGTGTGCTGTTGATATAGCCCTAAGCAGAGACTGGCCAAAATCACTTTCATGAAAGGGGTAGCCAAGCTTCCAAAAAAACTACGAGTTTCCTGAAATCTCAGCAAACATTTTTTCACCCAATCTTGATGAGTCTTTCAGGTAATGATCAGTACACCAAAACCACTTGACTCACCAAAATTCGTTCTTCTAGTTTAAACCGCTCATTTGCAGTAACCGTTTTCATTTTTAGGTTTCACTCCGTTTTCTCCTATAGGGATATATGTATTTGGAACTCTAAATCAAACACGGTTTGTGCTAGCTCTTTGAAAGTTGACACAATAAAGCAGTTTCAAGTTCTATCTCTATGGTTTGTTTGCTGTTGATGTAGCCCTAAGCAGAGACTGGCAAAAATCACTTTCATTTATAGGGTTTGCCAAGCTTCCAAAAACTACGAGTTGCCTGAAATCTCAGCAAATATTTTTTCACCCAATCTTGATGATTCTTTCAGGTAATGATCAGTACACCAAAACCACTTCCTCACCAAATTTCGTTCTTCTAGGTTAAACCGTTCATTTGCAGTAACCGTTTTCATTTTTAGGTTTCACTCTGTTTTCTCCTATAAAAATACATGTATTTGGAACTCTAAATCAAACACGGTTTGGGCTATCTCTTTGAAACTTGACACAATAAAGCAGTTTCAAGATCTATCTCTATGGTTTCTTTGATGTTGATGAAGCCCTAAGCAGAGACTGGCGTAAATCACTTTCATGGAAAGGGGTTGCCAAGCTTCCAAAAACTACCAGTTGCCTGAAATCTCAATAACCATTTTTTCACCCAATCTTGATGATTCTTTCAGGTAAATATCAGTACACCAAAACCACTTGGCTCACGAAATTTCGTTCTTCTAGGTTAAACAGCTCGTTTGCAGTAACCGTTTTCATTTTTAGGTTTCACTCTGTTTTCTCCTATAGGGATACATATATTTGGAACTCTAAATCAAACACGGTTTGTGCTAGCTCTTGGAAACTTGACACAATAAAGCAGTTTCATGTTCTATCTCTATGGTTTGTTTGCTGTTGATGTAGCCCTAAGCAGAGACTGGCGAAAATCACTTTCATTTAAATGGGTTGCCAAGCTTCCAAAAAACTACGAGTTGCCTGAAATCTCAGCAAACATTTTTCACCCAAACTTGATGATTCTATGAGGTAATGATCAGTACACCAAAACCACTTGGCTCACCAAATTTCGTTCTTCTAGGTTAAACCCCTCGTTTGCAGTAACCGTTTTCATTTTTAGGTTTCACTCTGTTTTCTCCTATAGGGATACATGTATTTGGAACTCTAAATCAAACAGGTTTGTGCTAGCTCTTTGAAACTTGACACAATAAAGCAGTTGCAAGTTCTATCTCTATGGTTTGTTTGCTATTGATGTAGTCCTAAGCAGAGACTGGCGAAAATCACTTTCATGGAAAGGGGTTGCCAAGCTTCCAAAAAACTACGAGTTGCCTGAAATCTCAGCAAACATTTTTTCACCCAAACTTGATGATTCTTTCAGGTAATGATCAGTACACCAAAACCACTTGACTCACCAAATTCGTTCTTCTAGGTTAAACCCTTCTTTTGCAGTAACCGTTTTCATTTTTAGGTTTCACTCTGTTTTCTCCTATAAAGATACATGTATTTGGAACTCTAAATCAAACACGGTTTGTGCTAGCTCATTGAAACGTGACACAATAAAGCAGTTTCAAGTTTTATCTATATGGTTTCTTTGCTGTTGATTGAGCCCTAAGCAGAGACTGGCGAAAATCACTTTCATGGAAAGGGGTTGCCAAGCTTCCAAAAAACTACGAGTTTCCTGAAATCTCAGCAAACGTTTTGCACCCAATCTTGATGATTCTTTCAGGTAATGATCAGTACACCAAAACCACTTAGCTCACCAAATTTCGTTCTTCTAGGTTAAACCGCTCTTTTGCAGTAACCGTTTTCATTTTTAGGTTTCACTCTGTTTTCTCCTATAGAGATACATTATTTGGAACTCTAAATCAAACACTGTTTGTGCTAGCTCTTTGAAACGTGACACAATAAAGCAGTTTCAAGTTCTATCTCTATGGTTTGTTTGCTGTTGATGTAGCCCTAAGCAGAGACTGGCGAAAATCACTTTCATGGAAAGGGTTGCCAGCTTCCAAAAAACTACGAGTTTCCTGAAACCTCAGCAAACGTTTTTGCACCCAATCTTGATGATTCTTTCAGGTAATGACCAGTACACCAAAACCACTTGGCTCACCAAATTTCGTTCTTCTAGGTTTAACCGTTCGTTTGCAGTAACGGTTTACATTTTTAGCTTTCACTCTGTTTTCTCCTATAGGGATACATGTATTTGGAACTCTAAATCAAACACGGTTTGGGCTAGCAATTTGAAACTTGACACAATAAAGCAGTTTCAAGATCTATCTCTATGGTTTTTGTGCTGTTGATATAGCCCTAAGCAGAGACTGGCGAAAATCACTTTCATGGAAAGGGGTTTCCAAGCTTCCAAAAAACTACGAGTTTCCTGAAATCTCAGCAAACATTTTTTCACCCAATCTTGATGATTCTTTCAGGTAATGATCAGCACACCAAAACCACTTTCAAACCAAATTTCGTTTTTCTAGGTTTAACCGTTCGTTTGCAGTAACCGTTTACATTTTAGGTTTTCACTCTGTTTTCTCCTATAGGGATACATGTATTTGGAACTCTAAATCAAACATGGTTTGTGCTAGCTCTTTGAAACTTGACACAATAAAGCAGTTTCAAGTTCTATCACTATGGTTTGTTTGCTGTTGATGTAGCCCTAAGCAGAGACTGGCGAAAATCACTTTCATGGTAAGGGGTTGCCAAGCTTCCAAAAAACTACGAGTTTCCTGAAATCTCAGCAAACATTTTTTCACCCAATCTTGATGAGTCTTTCAGGTAATGATCAGTACACCAAAACCACTTGGCTCACCAAATTTCGTTCTTCTAGGTTAAACCGCTCGTTTGCATTCACCGTTTTCATTTTTAGGTTTCACTCTGTTTTCTCCTATGGGGATACATGTATTTTGAACTCTAAATCAAACACGGTTTGTGCTAGCTCTTTGAAACTTGACACAAGAAAGCAGTTTCAAGTTCTATCTCTATGGTTTTTTGCTGTTGATGTAGCCCTAAGCAGAGACTGGCAAAAATCACTTTCATTTATTGGGTTTGCCAAGCTTCCAAAAAACTACGAGTTGCCTGAAATTTCAGCAAATATTTTTTCACCCAAACTTGGTGATTCTTTCAGGTAATTATCAGTACACCAAAACCACTTGGCTCACCAAATTTCGTTCTTCTAGGTTAAACCGTTCGTTTGCAGTAACCGTTTTCATTTTTAGGTTTCACTCTGTTTTCTCCTATAGGGATACATGTATTTGGAACTCTAAATGAAACACGGTTTGTCTAGCGCTTTGAAACTTGACACAATAAAGCAGTTTCAAATTCTATCTCTATGGTTTGTTTGCTGTTGATGTAGCCCTAAGCAGAGACTGGCGAAAATCACTTTCATGGAAAGGGGTTGCCAAGCTTCCAAAAAACTACGAGTTGCCTGAAATCTCCGCAAACATTTTTTCACCCAATCTTGATGATTCTTTCAGGTAATGATCAGTACACCAAAACCACTTGGCTCACCAAATTTCGTTCTTCTAGGTTAAACCGTTCGTTTGCAGTAACCGTACACATTTTTAGGTTTCACTCTGTTTTCTCCTATAGGGATACATGTATTTGGAACTGTAAATCAAACACGGTTTGTGCTAGCTCTTTTAACTTGACACAATAAAGCAGTTTCAAGTTCTTTCTCTATGGTTTGTTTGCTGTTGATGTAGCCCCTAAGCAGAGACTGGCGAAAATCACTTTCATGGAAAGGGGTTGCCAAGCTTCCAAAAAACTACGAGTTTTCTGAAATCTCAGCAAACATTTTTTCACCCAATCTTGATGAGTCTTTCAGGTAATGATCAGTACACAAAAACCACTTGGCTCACCAAATTTCGTTCTTCCAGGTTAAACCGTTCGTTTGCAGTAACCGTATTCATTTTTAGGTTTCACTGTTTTCTCCTATAAAAAATGCATGTATTTGGAACTCTAAATCATACACGGTTTGGGTTAGCTCTTTGAAACTTGACACAATAAAGCAGTTTCAAGATCTATCTCTATGGTTTCTTTGATGTTGATGAAGCCCTAAGCAGAGACTGGCGAAAATCACTTTCATGGAAAGGGGTTGCCAAGCCTCCAAAAGACTACAAGTTGCCTGAAATCTCAGCAAATATTTTTTCACCTAACTTGATGATTCTTTTAGGTAATGATCAGTACACCAAAACCACTTGGCTCACCAAATTTCGTTCTTCTAGGTTAAACCGTTCGTTTACAGTAACCGTTTTCATTTTTAGGTTTCACTCTGTTTTCTCCTATAGGGATACATGTATTTGGAACTCTAAATGAAACACGGTTTGTCTAGCGCTTTGAAACTTGACACAATAAAGCATTTTGAAGTTCTATCTCTATGGTTTGTTTGCTGTTGATGTAGCCCTAAGCAGAGACTGGCGAAAATCACTTTCATGGAAACCGGTTGCCAAGCTTCCAAAAACTACGAGTTGCCTGAAATCTCAGCAAACATTTTTTCACCCAATCTTGATGATTCTTTCACGTAATGATCAGTACACCAAAACCACTTGGCTCACCAATTTCGTTCTTCTAGGTTAAACCGTTCGTTTGCAGTATCCGTATACCTTTTAGGTTTCACTCTGTTTTCTCCTATAGGGATACATGTATTTGGAACTCTAAATCAAACACGGTTTGTGCTAGCTCTTTTAACTTGACATAATAAAGCAGTTTCAAGTTCTATCTCGATGGTTTGTTTTTTGTTGATGTAGCCCTAAGCAGAGACTGGCGAAAATCACTTTCATTTATTGGGTTTGCCAAGCTTCCAAACAACTACGAGTTGCCTGAAATCTCAGCAAACATTTTTTCACCCAAACTTGATGATTCTTTCAGGTAATGATCAGTACACCAAAACCACTTGGCTTACCAAATTTCGTTCTTCTAGGTTAAACCGTTCGTTTGCAGTAACCGTTTTCATTTTTAGGTTCACTCTTTTTTCTCCTATATGGATACATATATTTGGAACTCTAAATCAAACACGGTTTGTGCTAGCTCTTTGAAACTTGACACAATAAATCAGTTTCAAGTTCTATCTCTATGGTTTGTTTGCTGTTGATGTAGCCCTAAGCAGAGACTGTCGAAAATCACTTTCATTTAAAGGGGTTGCCAAGCTTCCAAAAAACTACGAGTTGCCGGAAATCTCAGCAAACATTTTTTCACCCAATCTTGATGATTCTTTCAGGTAATGATCAGCACACCAAAACCACTTTTCAAACCAAATTTCGTTCTTCTAGGTTTAACCGTTCGTTTGCAGTAGCCGTTTACATTTTTATGTTTCACTCTGTTTTCTCCTATAGAAATACATGTATTTGGAACTCTAAATCAAACACGGTATGTGCTAGCTTTTTGAAACTTGACACAATAAAGCAGTTTCATGTTCTATCTTTATGGTTTGTTTGCTGTTGATGTATCCTAAGCATAGACTTTCGAAAATCACTTTCATTGAAAGGGGTTGCCAAATTTCCAAAAAACTACGAGTTGCCTGAAATCCCAGCAAACATTTTTTCACCCAATCTTGGTGAGTCTTTCAGGTAATGATCAGTACACAAAAACCACTTGGCTCACCAAATTTCGTTCTTTTAGGTTAAACCATTCGTTTGCAGTAACCGTTTTCATTTTTAGGTTTCACTCAGTTTTCTCCTATAGAAATACATGTATTTGGAACTCTAAATCAAACACGGTTTGTGCTAGCTCTTTGAAACTTGGCACAATAAAGCAGTTGCAAGTTCTATCTCTATGGTTTGTTTGCTGTTGATGTAGCCCTAAGCAGAGACTGGCGAAAATTACTTTCATTTAAAGGGGTTGCCAAGCTTCCAAAAAATTCCGAGTTGCCTGAAATCTCACAAATATTATTTCACCCAATCTTGATGATTCTTTCAGGTAATGATCAGTACACCAAAACCACTTGGCGCACCAAATTTCGTTCTTCTAGGTTAAACCGTTAGTTTGCAGTAACCGTTTTCATTTTTAGGTTTCACTCTGTTTTCTCCTATAGGGATTCATGTATTTGGAACTCTAAATCAAACCCGGTTTGTGCTAGCTCTTTGAAACTTGACACAATAAAGCAGTATCAAGTTCTATCTCTATGCTTGTTTGCTGTTGATGTAGCCCTAAGCAGAGACTGGCGAAAATCACTTTCTTGGAAAGGGGTTGCCATGCTTCCAAAAAACTACGAGTTGCCTGAAATCTCAGCAAACCTTTTTTCACCCAATCTTGATGATTCTTTCAGGTAATGATCAGTACACCAAAACCACTTGGCTCACCAAATTTCGTTCTTCTAGGTTAAACCGCTAGTTTGCAGTAACCGTTTTCATTTTTAGGTTTCACTCTGTTTTCTCCTATAGGGATACATGTATTTGGAACTCTAAATCAAACAGGGTTTGTGCTAGCTCTTTGAAACTTGACACAATAAAGCAGTTTCAAGTTCTAACTCTATGGTTTGTTTGCTGTTGATGTAGCCCTAAGCAGAGACTGGCGAAAATCACTTTCATGGAAAGGGGTTGCCAAACTTCCAAAAAACTACGAGTTTCCTGAAATCTCAGCAAACATTTTTTCACCCAATCTTGATGATTCTTTCAGGTAATGATCAGTACCCCAAAACCACTTGGCTCACCAAATTTCGTTCTCCTAGGTTAAACCGCTCATTTGCAGTAACCGTTTTCATTTTTAGGTTTCACTCTGTTTTCTCCTATAGGGATACATGTATTTGGAACTCTAACTCAAACACGTTTTGTGCTAGCTCTTTGAAACTTGACACAATAAAGCAGTTTCACGTTCTACCTCTATGGGTTGTTTGCTGTTTATGTAGCCCTAAGCAGAGACTGGCGAAAATCACTTTCATGGAAAGGGGTTGCCAAGCTTCCAAAAACTACGAGTTTCCTGAAATCTCAGCAAACATTTTTTCACCCAATCTTGATGATTCTTTCAGGAAATGATCAGTACACCAAAACCACTTGGCTCACCAAATTTCGTTCTTCTAGGTTGAACCGTTCGTTTGCAGTAACCGTTTTCATTTTTAGGGTTCACTCTGTTTTCTCCTATAGGGATACATGTATTTGGAACTCTAAATCAAACACGGTTTGTGCTAGCTCTTTGGAACTTGACACAATAAAACACTTGCAAGTTCTATCTCTATGGTTTGTTTTTTGTTGATGTAGCCCTAAGCAGAGACTGGCGAAAATCACTTTCATGGAAAGGGGTTGCCAATCTTCCAAAAACTACGAGTTGCCTGAATCTCAGCAAACATTTTTTTCACCCAAACGTGATGATTCTTTCAGGTCATGATCAGAACACCAAAACCACTTGGCTCACCAAATTTCGTTTTTCTAAGTTAAACCGTTCTTTTGCAGTAACCGTTTTCATTTTTAGGTTACACTCTGTTTTCTCCTATAGGGATACATGTATTTGGAACACTAAATCAAACACGCTTTGTGCTAGCTCTTTGAAACTTGACACAATAAAGCAGTTTCAAGTTCTGTCTCTATGGTTTGTTTGCTGTTGATGTAGCCCTAAGCAGAGACTGGCAAAAATCACTTTCATGGAAAGGGGTTGCCAAATTCCAAAAAACTACGAGTTGCCTGAAATCCCAGCAAACATTTTTTCACCCAATCTTGATTGATTCTTTCAGGTAATGATCAGTACACCAAAACCACTTGGCTTACCAAATTTCTTTTCTTCTAGGTTAAACCGTTCGTTTGCAGTAACCGTTTACATTCTTAGGTTTCACTCTGTTTTCTCCTATAGGGATACATGTATTTGGAACTCTAAATCAAACACGGTTTGTGCTAGCTCTTTGAAACTTGACACAATAAAGCAGTTGCAAGTTCTATCTCTATGGTTTGTTTGCTGTTGATGTAGCCCTAAGCAGAGACTGGCGAAAATCACTTACATGGGAAAGGGGTTGCCAAGCTTCCAAAAACTACGAGTTGCCTGAAATCTCAGCAAACATTTTTTCACCCAATCTTGATGATTCTTTCAGGTAATGATCAGTATACCAAAACAACTTGGCTCACCAAATTTCGTTCTTCTAGATTAAAACCGTTCGTTTGTAGTAACCGTTTTCATTTTTAGGTTTCACTCTGTTTTCTCCTATAAGGATACATGTATTTGGAACTCTAATTGAAACACGGTTTGTGCTAGCTGTTTGAAACTTGACACAATAAAGCAGTTTCAAGTTCTACCTCTATGGTTTGTTTGCTCTTGATGTAGCCCTAAGCAGAGACTGGCGAAAATCACTTTCATGGAAAGGGGTTGCCAAGCTTCCAAACAACTGCGAGTTGCCTGAAATCTCAGCAAACATTTTTTCACCAAATCTTGATGATTCTTTCAGGTAATGATCAGTACACTAAAACCACTTGGCTCACCAAATTTCGTTCTTCTAGGTTAAACCGTTCGTTTGCAGTAACCGTTTTCATTTTTAGGTTTCACTCTGTTTTCTCCTATAGGGATACATGTATTTGGAACTCTAAATCAAACACAATTTGTGCTAGCTCTTTGAAACTTGACACAATAAAGCAGTTTCAAGTTCTAACTCTATGATTTGTTTGCTGTTGATGTAGCCCTAAGCAGAGACTGGGGAAAATCACTTTCATGGAAAGGGGTTGCCAAGCTTCCAAAAAACTACGAGTTGCCTGAAATCTCAGCAAATATTTTTTCACCCAATCTTGATGATTCTTTCAGGTAATGATCAGTACACCAAAACCACTTGGCTCACCAATTTCGTTCTTCTAGGTTAAACCGCTCGTTTGCAGTAACCGTTTTTATTTTTAGTTTCACTCTTTTTTTCTCCTATAGGGATACATGTATTTGGAACTCTAAATCAAACACGGTTTGTGCTAGCTCTTTGGAACTTGACACAATAAAGCAGTTGCAAGTTCTATCTCTATGGTTTGTTTGCTGTTGATGTAGCCCTAAGCAGAGACTGGCGAAAATCACTTTCATGGAAAGGGGTTGCCAATCTTCCAAAAAACTACGAGTTGCCTGAAATCTCAGCAAATATTTTTTCACCCAAACGTGATGATTCTTTCAGGTCATGATCAGAACACCAAAACCACTTGGCTCACCAAATTTCGTTTTTCTAGGTTAAACCGTTCGTTTGCAGTAACCGTTTTCATTTTTAGGTTTCACTCTGTTTTCTCCTATAGGGATACATGTATTTGGAAAATCAAACACGGTTTGTGCAAGCTCTTTGAAACTTGACACAATAAAGCAGTTTCAAGTTCTGTCTCTATGGTTTGTTTGCTGTTGATGTAGCCCTAAGCAGAGACTGGCGAAAATCACTTTCATGGAAAGGGGTTGCCAAGCTTCCAAAAAACTACGAGTTTCCTGAAATCTCAGCAAACATTTTTTCACCCAATCTTGATGAGTCTTTCAGGTAATAATCAGTACACCAAAACCACTTGGCTCACCAAATTTCGTTATTCTAGTTAAACCGCTCGTTTGAAGTAACCGTTTTCAATTTTCGGTTTCACTCTGTTTTCTCCTATAGGGGTAACATGTATTTGCAACTCTAAATCAAACACGGTTTGTGCTAGCTCTTTGAAACTTAAACACAATAAAGCAGTTCCAAGTTCTATCTCTATGGTTGTTTGCTGTTGATGTAGCCCTAAGCAGTGACTGGCGAATATCACTTTCATGGAAAGGGGTGCCAAGCTTCCTAAAATCTTCGAGTTGCCTGAAATCTCAGCAAACATTTTTCACCCAATCTTGATGATTCTTTCAGGTAATGATCAGTACACCAAAACCACTTGGCTCACCAAATTTCGTTCTCCTAGGTTAAACCGCTCGTTTGCAGTAACCGTTTTCATTTTCAGGTTTCACTCTGTTTTCTCCTATAGGGATACATGTATTTGGAACTCTAAATCAAACACGGTTTTGTGCTAGCTCTTTGAAACTTGACACAATAAAGCAGTTGCAAGTTCTATCTCTATGGTTTGCTTTGCTGTTGATGTATCCCTAAGCAGAGACTGGCGAAAATCACTTTCATGGAAAGGGGTTTGCCAAGCTTCCAAAAACTACGAGTTTCCTGAAATCTCAGCAAACATTTTTTCACCCAATCTTGATGATTCTTTCAGGAAATGATCAGTACATCAAAACCACTTGGCTCACCAAATTTCGTTCTTCTAGGTTGAACCGTTCGTTTGCAGTAACCGTTTTCATTTTTAGGTTTCACTCTGTTTTCTCCTATAGGGATACATGTATTTGGAACTCTAAATCAAACACGGTTTGTGCTAGCTCTTTGGAACTTGACACAATAAAACAGTTGCAAGTTCTATCTCTATGGTTTGTTTTTTGTTGATGTAGCCCTAAGCAGAGACTGGCGAAAATCACTTTCATGGAAAGGGGTTGCCAATCTTCCAAAAACTACGAGTTGCCTGAAATCTCCAGCAAACATTTTTTCACCCAAACGTGATGATTCTTTCAGGTCATGATCAGAACACCAAAACCACTTGGCTCACCAAATTTCGTTCTTCTAGGTTAAACCGTTCGTTTGCAGTAACCGTTTTCATTTTTAGGTTTCACTCTGTTTTCTCCTATAGGGATACATGTATTTGGAACACTAAATCAAACATGCTTTGTGCTAGCTCTTTGAAATTTGACACAATAAAGCAGTTTCAAGTTCTGTCTCTATGGTTTGTTTGCTGTTGATGTAGCCCTAAGCAGAGACTGGCGAAAATCACTTACATGGAAAGGGTTGCCAAGCTTCCAAAAAACTACGAGTTGCCTGAAATCTCAGCAAACATTTTTTCACCCAATCTTGATGATTCTTTCAGGTAATGATCAGTATACCAAAACAACTTGGCTCACCAAATTTCGTTCTTCTAGATTAAACCGTTCGTTTGTAGTAACCGTTTTCATTTTTAGGTTTCACTCTGTTTTCTCCTATAAGGATACATGTATTTGGAACTCTAATTGAAACACGGTTTGTGCTAGCTGTTTGAAACTTGACACAATAAAGCAGTTTCAAGTTCTACCTCTATGGTTTGTTTGCTCTTGATGTAGCCCTAAGCAGAGACTGGCGAAAATCACTTTCATGGAAAGGGGTTGCCAAGCTTCCAAACAACTGCGAGTTGCCTGAAATCTCAGCAAACATTTTTTCACCAAATCTTGATGATTCTTTCAGGTAATGATCAGTACACTAAAACCACTTGGCTAACCAAATTTCGTTCTTCTAGGTTAAACCGTTCGTTTGCAGTAACCGTTTTCATTTTTTAGGTTTCACTCTGTTTTCTCCTATAGGGATACACGTATTTGGAACTCTAAATCAAACACGGTTTGTGCTAGCTCTTTGAAACTTGACACAATAAAGCAGTTTCAAGTTCTAACTCTATGATTTGTTTGCTGTTGATGTAGCCCTAAGCAGAGACTGGGGAAAATCACTTTCATGGAAAGGGGTTGCCAAGCTTCCAAAAAACTACGAGTTGCCTGAAATCTCAGCAAATATTTTTTCACCCAATCTTGATGCTTCTTTCAGGTAATGATCAGTTCACCAAAACCACTTGGCTCACCAAATTTCGTTCTTCTAGGTTAAACCGCTCGTTTGCAGTAACCGTTTTTATTTTTAGGTTTCACTCTTTTTTCTCCTATAGGGATACATGTATTTGGAACTCTAAATCAAACACGGTTTGTGCTAGCTCTTTGGAACTTGACACAATAAAGCAGTTGCAAGTTCTATCTCTATGGTTTGTTTGCTGTTGATGTAGCCCTAAGCAGAGACTGGCGAAAATCACTTTCATGGAAAGGGGTTGCCAATCTTCCAAAAAACTACGAGTTGCCTGAATCTCAGCAAATATTTTTTCACCCAAACGTGATGATTCTTTCAGGTCATGATCAGAACACCAAAACCACTTGGCTCACCAAATTTCGTTTTTCTAGGTTAAACCGTTCGTTTGCAGTAACCGTTTTCATTTTTAGGTTTCACTCTGTTTTCTCCTATAGGGATACATGTATTTGGAACTCTAAATCAAACACGGTTTGTGCAAGCTCTTTGAAACTTGACACAATAAAGCAGTTTCAAGTTCTGTCTCTATGGTTTGTTTGCTGTTGATGTAGCCCTAAGCAGAGACTGGCGAAAATCACTTTCATGGAAAGGGGTTGCCAAGCTTCCAAAAAACTACGAGTTTCCTGAAATCTCAGCAAACATTTTTTCACCCAATCTTGATGAGTCTTTCAGGTAATAATCAGTACACCAAAACCACTTTGGCTCACCAAATTTCGTTATTCTAGGTTAAACCGCTCGTTTGAAGTAACCGTTTTCAATTTTCGGTTTCACTCTGTTTTCTCCTATAGGGGTACATGTATTTGCAACTCTAAATCAAACACGGTTTGTGCTAGCTCTTTGAAACTTAACACAATAAAGCAGTTGCAAGTTCTATCTCTATGGTTTGTTTTTTGTTGATGTAGCCCTAAGCAGAGACTGGCGAAAAATCACTTTCATGGAAAGGGGTTGCCAATCTTCCAAAAACTACGAGTTGCCTGAAATCTCAGCAAACATTTTTTCACCCAAACGTGATGATTCTGTCAGGTCATGATCAGAACACCAAAACCACTTGGCTCACCAAATTTCGTTTTTCTAGGTTAAACCGTTCTTTTGCAGTAACCGTTTTCATTTTTTAGGTTTCACTCTGTTTTCTCTATAGGGATACATGTATTTGGAACACTAAATCAAACACGCTTTGTGCTAGCTCTTTGAAATTTGACACAATAAAGCAGTTTCAAGTTCTGTCTCTATGGTTTGTTTGCTGTTGATGTAGCCCTAAGCAGAGACTGGCAAAAATCGCTTTCATGGAAAGGGGTTGCCAAATTTCCAAAAAACTACGAGTTGCCTGAAATCCCAGCAAACATTTTTTCACCCAATCTTGATGATTCTTTCAGGTAATGATCAGTACACCAAAACCACTTGGCTCACCAAATTTCGTTCTTCTAGGTTAAACCGTTCGTTTGCAGTAACCGTTTTCATTTTTAGGTTTCACTCTGTTTTCTCCTATAGGGATACATGTATTTGGAACTCTAAATCAAACACGGTTTGTGCTAGCTCTTTGAAACTTGACACAATAAAGCAGTTGCAAGTTCTATTTCTATGGTTTGTTTGCTGTTGATGTAGCCCTAAGCAGAGACTGGCGAAAATCACTTACATGGAAAGGGGTTGCCAAGCTTCCAAAAAACTACGAGTTGCCTGAAATCTCAGCAAACATTTTTTCACCCAATCTTGATGATTCTTTCAGGTAATGATCAGTATACCAAAACAACTTGGCTCACCAAATTTCGTTCTTCTAGATTAAACCGTTCGTTTGTAGTAACCGTTTTCATTTTTAGGTTTCACTCTGTTTTCTCCTATAAGGATACATGTATTTGGAACTCTAATTGAAACACGGTTTGTGCTAGCTGTTTGAAACTTGACACAATAAAGCAGTTTCAAGTTCTACCTCTATGGTTTGTTTGCTCTTGATGTAGCCCTAAGCAGAGACTGGCGAAAATCACTTTCATGGAAAGGGGTTGCCAAGCTTCCAAACAACTGCGAGTTGCCTGAAATCTCAGCAAACATTTTTTCACCAAATCTTGATGATTCTTTCAGGTAATATCAGTACACTAAAACCACTTGGCTCACCAAATTTCGTTCTTCTAGGTTAAACCGTTCGTTTGCAGTAACCGTTTTCATTTTTAGGTTTCACTCTGTTTTCTCCTATAGGGGATACATGTATTTTGGAACTCTAAATCAAACACAATTTGTGCTAGCTCTTTGAAACTTGACACAATAAAGCAGTTTCAAGTTCTAACTCTATGATTTGTTTGCTGTTGATGTAGCCCTAAGCAGAGACTGGGGAAAATCACTTTCATGGAAAGGGGTTGCCAAGCTTCCAAAAAACTACGAGTTGCCTGAAATCTCAGCAAATATTTTTCACCCAATCTGATGATTCTTTCAGGTAATGATCAGTACACCAAAACCACTTGGCTCACCAAATTTCGTTCTTCTAGGTTAAACCGCTCGTTTGCAGTAACCGTTTTTATTTTTAGGTTTCACTCTTTTTTCTCCTATAGGGATACATGTATTTGGAACTCTAAATCAAACACGGTTTGTGCTAGCTCTTTGGAACTTGACACAATAAAGCAGTTGCAAGTTCTATCTCTATGGTTTGTTTGCTGTTGATGTAGCCCTAAGCAGAGACTGGCGAAAATCACTTTCATGGAAAGGGGTTGCCAATCTTCCAAAAAACTACGAGTTGCCTGAAATCTCAGCAAATATTTTTTCACCCAAACGTGATGATTCTTTCAGGTCATGATCAGAACACCAAACCACTTGGCTCACCAATTTCGTTTTTCTAGGTTAAACCGTTCGTTTGCAGTAACCGTTTTCATTTTTAGGTTTCACTCTGTTTTCTCCTATAGGGATACATGTATTTGGAACTCTAAATCAAACACGGTTTGTGCAAGCTCTTTGAAACTTGACACAATAAAGCAGTTTCAAGTTCTGTCTCTATGGTTTGTTTGCTGTTGATGTAGCCCTAAGCAGAGACTGGCGAAAATCACTTTCATGGAAAGGGGTTGCCAAGCTTCCAAAAACTACGAGTTTCCTGAAATCTCAGCAAACATTTTTTCACCCAATCTTGATGAGTCTTTCAGGTAATAATCAGTACACCAAAACCACTTGGCTCACCAAATTTCGTTATTCTAGGTTAAACCGCTCGTTTGAAGTAACCGTTTTCAATTTTCGGTTTCACTCTGTTTTCTCCTATAGGGGTACATGTATTTGCAACTCTAAATCAAACACGGTTTGTGCTAGCTCTTTGAAACTTAACACAATAAAGCAGTTCCAAGTTCTATCTCTATGGTTTGTTTGCTGTTGATGTAGCCCTAAGCAGTGACTGGCGAATATCACTTTCATGGAAAGGGGTTGCCAATCTTCCTAAAATCTTCGAGTTGCCTGAAATCTCAGCAAACATTTTTTCACCCAATCTTGATGATTCTTTCAGGTAATGATCAGTACACCAAAACCACTTGGCTCACCAAATTTCGTTCTCCTAGGTTAAACCGCTCGTTTGCAGTAACCGTTTTCATTTTCAGGTTTCACTCTGTTTTCTCCTATAGGGATACATGTATTTGGAACTCTAAATCAAACACGGTTTGTGCTAGCTCTTTGAAACTTGACACAATAAAGCAGTTGCAAGTTCTATCTCTATGGTTTGCTTGCTGTTGATGTATCCCTAAGCAGAGACTGGCGAAAATCACTTTCATGGAAAGGGGTTGCCAAGCTTCCAAAAACTACGAGTTTCCTGAAATCTCAGCAAACATTTTTTCACCCAATCTTGATGATTCTTTCAGGAAATGATCAGTACATCAAAACCACTTGGCTCACCAAATTTCGTTCTTCTAGGTTGAACCGTTCGTTTGCAGTAACCGTTTTCATTTTTAGGTTTCACTCTGTTTTCTCCTATAGGGATACATGTATTTGGAACTCTAAATCAAACACGGTTTGTGCTAGCTCTTTGGAACTTGACACAATAAAACAGTTGCAAGTTCTATCTCTATGGTTTGTTTTTTGTTGATGTAGCCCTAAGCAGAGACTGGCGAAAATCACTTTCATGGAAAGGGGTTGCCAATCTTCCAAAAACTACGAGTTGCCTGAAATCTCAGCAAACATTTTTTCACCCAAACGTGATGATTCTTTCAGGTCATGATCAGAACACCAAAACCACTTGGCTCACCAAATTTCGTTCTTCTAGGTTAAACCGTTCGTTTGCAGTAACCGTTTTCATTTTTAGGTTTCACTCTGTTTTCTCCTATAGGGATACATGTATTTGGAACACTAAATCAAACATGCTTTGTGCTAGCTCTTTGAAATTTGACACAATAAAGCAGTTTCAAGTTCTGTCTCTATGGTTTGTTTGCTGTTGATGTAGCCCTAAGCAGAGACTGGCGAAAATCACTTACATGGAAAGGGGTTGCCAAGCTTCCAAAAAACTACGAGTTGCCTGAAATCTCAGCAAACATTTTTTCACCCAATCTTGATGATTCTTTCAGGTAATGATCAGTATACCAAAACAACTTGGCTCACCAAATTTCGTTCTTCTAGATTAAACCGTTCGTTTGTAGTAACCGTTTTCATTTTTAGGTTTCACTCTGTTTTCTCCTATAAGGATACATGTATTTGGAACTCTAATTGAAACACGGTTTGTGCTAGCTGTTTGAAACTTGACACAATAAAGCAGTTTCAAGTTCTACCTCTATGGTTTGTTTGCTCTTGATGTAGCCCTAAGCAGAGACTGGCGAAAATCACTTTCATGGAAAGGGGTTGCCAAGCTTCCAAACAACTGCGAGTTGCCTGAAATCTCAGCAAACATTTTTTCACCAAATCTTGATGATTCTTTCAGGTAATGATCAGTACACTAAAACCACTTGGCTAACCAAATTTCGTTCTTCTAGGTTAAACCGTTCGTTTGCAGTAACCGTTTTCATTTTTAGGTTTCACTCTGTTTTCTCCTATAGGGATACACGTATTTGGAACTCTAAATCAAACACGGTTTGTGCTAGCTCTTTGAAACTTGACACAATAAAGCAGTTTCAAGTTCTAACTCTATGATTTGTTTGCTGTTGATGTAGCCCTAAGCAGAGACTGGGGAAAATCACTTTCATGGAAAGGGGTTGCCAAGCTTCCAAAAAACTACGAGTTGCCTGAAATCTCAGCAAATATTTTTTCACCCAATCTTGATGCTTCTTTCAGGTAATGATCAGTTCACCAAAACCACTTGGCTCACCAAATTTCGTTCTTCTAGGTTAAACCGCTCGTTTGCAGTAACCGTTTTTATTTTTAGGTTTCACTCTTTTTTCTCCTATAGGGATACATGTATTTGGAACTCTAAATCAAACACGGTTTGTGCTAGCTCTTTGGAACTTGACACAATAAAGCAGTTGCAAGTTCTATCTCTATGGTTTGTTTGCTGTTGATGTAGCCCTAAGCAGAGACTGGCGAAAATCACTTTCATGGAAAGGGGTTGCCAATCTTCCAAAAAACTACGAGTTGCCTGAAATCTCAGCAAATATTTTTTCACCCAAACGTGATGATTCTTTCAGGTCATGATCAGAACACCAAAACCACTTGGCTCACCAAATTTCGTTTTTCTAGGTTAAACCGTTCGTTTGCAGTAACCGTTTTCATTTTTAGGTTTCACTCTGTTTTCTCCTATAGGGATACATGTATTTGGAACTCTAAATCAAACACGGTTTGTGCAAGCTCTTTGAAACTTGACACAATAAAGCAGTTTCAAGTTCTGTCTCTATGGTTTGTTTGCTGTTGATGTAGCCCTAAGCAGAGACTGGCGAAAATCACTTTCATGGAAAGGGGTTGCCAAGCTTCCAAAAAACTACGAGTTTCCTGAAATCTCAGCAAACATTTTTTCACCCAATCTTGATGAGTCTTTCAGGTAATAATCAGTACACCAAAACCACTTGGCTCACCAAATTTCGTTATTCTAGGTTAAACCGCTCGTTTGAAGTAACCGTTTTCAATTTTCGGTTTCACTCTGTTTTCTCCTATAGGGGTACATGTATTTGCAACTCTAAATCAAACACGGTTTGTGCTAGCTCTTTGAAACTTAACACAATAAAGCAGTTGCAAGTTCTATCTCTATGGTTTGTTTTTTGTTGATGTAGCCCTAAGCAGAGACTGGCGAAAATCACTTTCATGGAAAGGGGTTGCCAATCTTCCAAAAACTACGAGTTGCCTGAAATCTCAGCAAACATTTTTTCACCCAAACGTGATGATTCTGTCAGGTCATGATCAGAACACCAAAACCACTTGGCTCACCAAATTTCGTTTTTCTAGGTTAAACCGTTCTTTTGCAGTAACCGTTTTCATTTTTAGGTTTCACTCTGTTTTCTCCTATAGGGATACATGTATTTGGAACACTAAATCAAACACGCTTTGTGCTAGCTCTTTGAAATTTGACACAATAAAGCAGTTTCAAGTTCTGTCTCTATGGTTTGTTTGCTGTTGATGTAGCCCTAAGCAGAGACTGGCAAAAATCGCTTTCATGGAAAGGGGTTGCCAAATTTCCAAAAAACTACGAGTTGCCTGAAATCCCAGCAAACATTTTTTCACCCAATCTTGATGATTCTTTCAGGTAATGATCAGTACACCAAAACCACTTGGCTCACCAAATTTCGTTCTTCTAGGTTAAACCGTTCGTTTGCAGTAACCGTTTTCATTTTTAGGTTTCACTCTGTTTTCTCCTATAGGGATACATGTATTTGGAACTCTAAATCAAACACGGTTTGTGCTAGCTCTTTGAAACTTGACACAATAAAGCAGTTGCAAGTTCTATTTCTATGGTTTGTTTGCTGTTGATGTAGCCCTAAGCAGAGACTGGCGAAAATCACTTACATGGAAAGGGGTTGCCAAGCTTCCAAAAAACTACGAGTTGCCTGAAATCTCAGCAAACATTTTTTCACCCAATCTTGATGATTCTTTCAGGTAATGATCAGTATACCAAAACAACTTGGCTCACCAAATTTCGTTCTTCTAGATTAAACCGTTCGTTTGTAGTAACCGTTTTCATTTTTAGGTTTCACTCTGTTTTCTCCTATAAGGATACATGTATTTGGAACTCTAATTGAAACACGGTTTGTGCTAGCTGTTTGAAACTTGACACAATAAAGCAGTTTCAAGTTCTACCTCTATGGTTTGTTTGCTCTTGATGTAGCCCTAAGCAGAGACTGGCGAAAATCACTTTCATGGAAAGGGGTTGCCAAGCTTCCAAACAACTGCGAGTTGCCTGAAATCTCAGCAAACATTTTTTCACCAAATCTTGATGCTTCTTTCAGGTAATGATCAGTACACCAAAACCACTTGGCTCACCAAATTTCGTTCTTCTAGGTTAAACCGCTCGTTTGCAGTAACCGTTTTCATTTTTAGGTTTCACTCTGTTTTCTCCTATAGGGATACATGTATTTGGAACTCTAAATCAAACACGGTTTGTGCTAGCTCTTTGAAACTTGACACAATAAAGCAGTTTCAAGTTCTAACTCTATGATTTGTTTGCTGTTGATGTAGCCCTAAGCAGAGACTGGCGAAAATCACTTTCATGGAAAGGGGTTGCCAAGCTTCCAAAAAACTACGAGTTGCCTGAAATCTCAGCAAATATTTTTTTACCCAATCTTGATGCTTCTTTCAGGTAATGATCAGTACACCAAAACCACTTGGCTCACCAAATTTCGTTCTTCTAGGTTAAACCGCTCGTTTGCAGTAACCGTTTTTATTTTTAGGTTTCACTCTTTTTTCTCCTATAGGGATACATGTATTTGGAACTCTAAATCAAACACGGTTTGTGCTAGCTCTTTGGAACTTGACACAATAAAGCAGTTGCAAGTTCTATCTCTATGGTTTGTTTGCTGTTGATGTAGCCCTAAGCAGAGACTGGCGAAAATCACTTTCATGGAAAGGGGTTGCCAATCTTCCAAAAAACTACGAGTTGCCTGAAATCTCAGCAAATATTTTTTCACCCAAACGTGATGATTCTTTCAGGTCATGATCAGAACACCAAAACCACTTGGCTCACCAAATTTCGTTTTTCTAGGTTAAACCGTTCGTTTGCAGTAACCGTTTTCATTTTTAGGTTTCACTCTGTTTTCTCCTATAGGGATACATGTATTTGGAACTCTAAATCAAACACGGTTTCTGCAAGCTCTTTGAAACTTGACACAATAAAGCAGTTTCAAGTTCTGTCTCTATGGTTTGTTTGCTGTTGATGTAGCCCTAAGCAGAGACTGGCGAAAATCACTTTCATGGAAAGGGGTTGCCAAGCTTCCAAAAAACTACGAGTTTCCTGAAATCTCAGCAAACATTTTTTCACCCAATCTTGATGAGTCTTTCAGGTAATAATCAGTACACCAAAACCACTTGGCTCACCAAATTTCGTTATTCTAGGTTAAACCGCTCGTTTGAAGTAACCGTTTTCAATTTTAGGTTTCACTCTGTTTTCTCCTATAGGGGTACATGTATTTGCAACTCTAAATCAAACACGGTTTGTGCTAGCTCTTTGAAACTTAACACAATAAAGCAGTTCCAAGTTCTATCTCTATGGTTTGTTTGCTGTTGATGTAGCCCTAAGCAGTGACTGGCGAATATCACTTTCATGGAAAGGGGTTGCCAAGCTTCCTAAAATCTTCGAGTTGCCTGAAATCTCAGCAAACATTTTTTCACCCAATCTTGATGATTCTTTCAGGTAATGATCAGTACACCAAAACCACTTGGCTCACCAAATTTCGTTCTCCTAGGTTAAACCGCTCGTTTGCAGTAACCGTTTTCATTTTCAGGTTTCACTCTGTTTTCTCCTATAGGGATACATGTATTTGGAACTCTAAATCAAACACGGTTTGTGCTAGCTCTTTGAAACTTGACACAATAAAGCAGTTGCAAGTTCTATCTCTATGGTTTGTTTGCTGTTGATGTATCCCTAAGCAGAGACTGGCGAAAATCACTTTCATGGAAAGGGGTTGCCAAGCTTCCAAAAAACTACGAGTTGCCTAAAATCTCAGCAAACATTTTTTCACCCAATCTTGATGATTCTTTCAGGTAATGATCGGTACACCAAAACCACTAGGCTCACCAAATTTTGTTCTTCTAGGTTAAACCGTTCGTTTGCAGTAACCGTTTTCATTTTTAGGTTTCACTCTGTTTTCTCCTATAGGGATACATGTATTTGGAAATCTAAATCAAACACAGTTTGTGCTAGCTCTTTGAAACTTGACACAATAAAGCAGTTGCAAGTTCTATCTCTATGGTTTGTTTGCTGTTGATGTAGCCCTAAGCAGAGACTGGCGAAAATCACTTTCATTTAAAGAAGTTGCCAAGCTTCCAAAAAACTACGAGTTGCCTGAAATCTCACAAATATTTTTTCACCCAATCTTGATGATTCTGTCAAGTAATGATTAGTACACCAAAACCACTTGGCTCACCAAATTTCGTTCTTCTAGGTTAAACCGTTCGTTTGCAGTAACCGTTTTCATTTTTAGGTTTCACTCTGTTTTCTCCTATAGTGATACATGTATTTGGAACTCTAAATCAAACACGGTTTGTGCTAGCTCTTTGAAACCTGACACAATAAAGAAGTTTCAAGTTCTATCTCTATGGTTTGTTTGCTGTTGATGTAGCCCTAAGCAGAGACTGGCGAAAATCACTTTCATGGAAAGGGGTTGCCAAGCTTCCAAAAAACTACGAGTTGCCTGAAATCTCAGCAAACATTTTTTCAGACAAACTTGATTTTTCTTTCAGGTAATGATCAGTACACGAAAAGCACTTGGCTCTCCAAATTTCGTTCTTCTAGGTTAAACCGTTCGTTTGCAGTAACCGTTTTCATTTTTAGGTTTCACTCTGTTTTCTCCTATTGGGATACATGTATTTGGAACTCTAAATCAAACACGGTTTTCACTAGCTTTTTGAAACTTGACACAATAAAGCAGTATCAAGTTCTCTCTAGATGCTTTGTTTGCTGTTGATGTAGCCCTAAGCAGAGACTGGCGAAAATCACTTTCATGGAAAAAGGTTGCCAAGCTTCCAAAAAACTACGAGTTGCATGAAATCTCAGCAAACATTTTTTAACAAATCTTGATGATTTTTTCAGGTAATGATCAGTACACCAAAACCACTTGGC
Organism: Ictidomys tridecemlineatus; assembly: GCF_052094955.1. Lineage (NCBI taxonomy): Eukaryota > Metazoa > Chordata > Mammalia > Rodentia > Sciuridae > Ictidomys > Ictidomys tridecemlineatus. The sequence continues at coordinate 17,655 of NW_027521620.1, read as the reverse complement.
TCACCAAATTTCGTTCTTCTAGGTTAAACCGTTCGTTTGCAGTAACCGTTTTCATTTTTAGGTTTCACTCTGTTTTCTCCTATAGGGATACATGTATTTGGAACTCTAAATCAAACACGGTTTGTGCTAGCTTTTTGAAACTTGACACAATAAAGCAGTTTCAAGTTCTAACTCTATGGTTTGTTTACTGTTGATGTAGCCCTAAGCAGAGACTGGCGAAAATCACTTTCATGGAAAGGGGTTGCCAAGCTTCCAAAAAACTACGAGTTTCCTGAAATCTCAGCAAACATTTTTTCACCCAATCATGATGATTCTTTCAGGTAATGATCAGTACACCAAAACCACTTGGCTCACCAAATTTCGTTCTTCTAGGTTAAACCGCTCGTTTGCAGTAACCGTTTTCAATTTTAGGTTTCACTCTGTTTTCTACTATAGGGATACATGTATTTGGAACTCTAAATCAAACACGGTTTGTGCTAGCTCTTTGAAACTTGGCACAATAAAGCAGTTGCAAGTTCTATCTCTATGGTTTGTTTGCTGTTGATGTAGCCCTAAGAAGAGACTGGCGAAAATCACTTTCATTTAAAGGGGTTGCCAAGCTTCCAAAAAACTACGAGTTGCCTGAAATCTCACAAATATTTTTTCACCCAATCTTGATGATTCTTTCAGGTAATGATCAGTACACCAAAACCACTTGGCGCACCAAATTTCCTTCTTCTAGGTTAAACCGTTCGTTTGCAGTAACCGTTTTCATTTTTAGGTTTCACTCTGTTTTCTCCTATAGGGATACATGTATTTGGAACTCTAAATCAAACCCGGTTTGTGCTAGCTCTTTGAAACTTGACACAATAAAGCAGTATCAAGTTCTATCTCTATGCTTTGTTTGCTGTTGATGTAGCCCTAAGCAGAGACTGGCGAAAATCACTTTCTTGGAAAGGGGTTGCCAAGCTTCCAAAAAACTACGAGTTGCCTGAAATCTCAGCAAACATTTTTTCACCCAATCTTGATGATTCTTTCAGGTAATGATCAGTACACCAAAACCACTTGGCTCACCAAATTTCGTTCTTCAAGTTTAAACCGCTAGTTTGCAGTAACCGTTTTCATTTTTAGGTTTCACTCTGTTTTCTCCTATAGGGATACATGTATTTGGAACTCTAAATCAAACACGGTTTGTGCTAGCTCTTTGAAACTTGACACAATAAAGCAGTTTCAAGTTCTAAGTCTATGGTTTGTTTGCTGTTGATGTAGCCCTAAGCAGAGACTGGCGAAAATCACTTTCATGGAAAGGGGTTGCCAAACTTCCAAAAAACTACGAGTTTCCTGAATTCTCAGCAAACATTTTTTCACCCAATCTTGATGATTCTTTCAGGTAATGATCAGTACACCAAAACCACTTGGCTCACCAAATTTCGTTCTCCTAGGTTAAACCGCTCGTTTGCAGTAACCGTTTTTATTTTTAGGTTTCACTCTGTTTTCTCCTATAGGGATACATGTATTTGGAACACTAAATCAAACACGGTTTGTGCTAGCTCTTTGAAACTTGACACTATAAAGCAGTTTCCAGTTCTATCTCTATGGTTTGTCTGCTGTTGATGTAGCCATAAGCAGAGACTGGCGAAAATCACTTTCATGGAAAGGGGTTGCCAAGCTTCCAAAAAACTACGAGTTGCCTGAAATCTCAGCAAACATTTTTTTCAGACAAACTTGATTTTTCATTCAGGTAATGATCAGTACACCAAAAGCACTTGGCTCTCCAAATTTCATTCTTCTAGGTTAAACCGTTCGTTTGCAGTAACCGTTTTCATTTTTAGGTTTCACTCTGTTTTCTCCTATTGGGATACATGTATTTGGAACTCTAAATCAAACACGGTTTTCACTAGCTTTTTGAAACTTGACACAATAAAGCAGTATCAAGTTCTATCTAGATGCTTTGTTTGCTGTTGATGTAGCCCTAAGCAGAGACTGGCGAAAATCACTTTCATGGAAAGGGGTTGCCAAGCTTCCAAAAAACTACGAGTTGCCTGAAATCTCAGCAAACATTTTTTAACAAATCTTGATGATTCTTTCAGGTAATGATCAGTACACCAAAACCACTTGGCTCACCAAATTTCGTTCTTCTAGGTTAAACCATTCGTTTGCAGTAACCGTTTTCATTTTTAGGTTTCACTCTGTTTTCTCCTATAGGGATACATGTATTTGGAACTCTAAATCAAACACGGTTTTCACTAGCTTTTTGAAACTTGACACAATAAAGCAGTTTCAAGTTCTAACTCTATGGTTTGTTTGCTGTTGATGTAGCCCTAAGCAGAGACTGGCGAAAATCACTTTCATGGAAAGGGGTTGCCAAGCTTCAAAAAACTACGAGTTTCCTGAAATCTCAGCAAACATTTTTTCACCCAATCATGATGATTCTTTCAGGTAATGATCAGTACACCAAAACCACTTGGCTCACCAAATTTCGTTCTTCTAGGTTAAACCGCTCGTTTGCAGTAACCGTTTTCAATTTTAGGTTTCACTCTGTTTTCTCCTATAGGGATACATGTATTTGGAACTCTAAATCAAACACGGTTTGTGCTAGCTCTTTGAAACTTGGCACAATAAAGCAGTTGCAAGTTCTATCTCTATGGTTTGTTTGCTGTTGATGTAGCCCTAAGCAGAGACTGCTGAAAATCACTTTCATTTAAAGGGGTTGCCAAGCTTCCAAAAAACTACGAGTTGCCTGAAATCTCACAAATATTTTTTCACCCAATCTTGATGATTCTTTCAGGTAATGATCAGTACACCAAAACCACTTGGCGCACCAAATTTCGTTCTTCTAGGTTAAACCTTTCGTTTGCAGTAACCGTTTTCATTTTTAGGTTTCACTCTGTTTTCTCCTATAGGGATACATGTATTTGGAACTCTAAATCAAACCCGGTTTTTGCTAGCTCTTTGAAACTTGACACAATAAAGCAGTATCAAGTTCTATCTCTATGCTTTGTTTGCTGTTGATGTAGCCCTAAGCAGAGACTGGCGAAAATCACTTTCTTGGAAAGGGGTTGCCAAGCTTCCAAAAAACTACGAGTTGCCTGAAATCTAACCAAACATTTTTTCACCCAATCTTGATGATTCCTTCAGGTAATGATCAGTACACCAAAACCACTTGGCTCACCAAATTTCGTTCTCCTAGGTTAAACCGCTCGTTTGCAGTAACCGTTTTCAATTTTAGGTTTCACTCTGTTTTCTACTATAGGGATACATGTATTTGGAACTCTAAATCAAACACGGTTTTTGCTAGCTCTTTGAAACTTGACACAATAAAGCATTTGCAAGTTCTATCTCTATGGTTTGTTTGCTGTTGATGTCGCCCTAAGCAGAGACTGGCGAAAATTACTTTCATGGAAAGGGTTGCCAAGCTTCCAAAAAACTACGAGTTGCCTAAAATCTCAGCAAACATTTTTTCACCCCAATCTTGATGATTCTTTCAGGTAATGATCAGTACACCAAAACCACTTGGCTCACCAAATTTTGTTCTTCTAGGTTAAACCGTTCGTTTGCAGTAACCGTTTTCATTTTTAGGTTTCACTCTGTTTTCTCCTATAGGGATACATGTATTTGGAACACTAAATCAAACACGGTTTGTGCTAGCTCTTTGAAACTTGACACAATAAAGCAGTTTGAAGTTCTATCTCTATGGTTTGTTTGCTGTTGATGTAGCCCTAAGCAGAGACTGGCGAAAATCACTTTCATGGAAAGGGGTTGCCAAGCTTCCAAAAAACTACTAGTTGCCTGAAATCTCAGCAAACATTTTTTCAGACAAACTTGATTTTTCTTTCAGGTAATGATCAGTACACCAAAAGCACTTGGCTCTCCAAATTTCGTTCTTCTAGGTTAAACCGTGCGTTTGCAGTAACCGTTTTCATTTTTAGGTTTCACTCTGTTTTCTCCTATTGGGATACATGTATTTGGAACTCTAAATCAAACACGGTTTTCACTAGCTTTTTGAAACTTGACACAATAAAGCAGTATCAAGTTCTATCTAGATGCTTTGTTTGCTGTTGATGTAGCCCTAAGCAGAGACTGGCGAAAATCACTTTCATGGAAAGGGGTTGCCAAGCTTCCAAAAAACTACGAGTTGCCTGAAATCTCAGCAAACATTTTTAACAAATCTTGATGATTTTTTTCAGGTAATGATCAGTACACCAAAAACCACTTGGCTCACCAAATTTCGTTCTTCTAGGTTAAACCGTTCGTTTGCAGTAACCGTTTTCATTTTTAGGTTTCACTCTGTTTTCTCCTATAGGGATACATGTATTTGGAACTCTAAATCAAACACGGTTTTCACTAGCTTTTTGAAACTTGACACAATAAAGCAGTTTCAAGTTCTAACTCTATGGTTTGTTTGCTGTTGATGTAGCCCTAAGCAGAGACTGGCGAAAATCACTTTCATGGAAAGGGGTTGCCAAGCTTCAAAAAACTACGAGTTTCCTGAAATCTCAGCAAACATTTATTCACCCAATCATGATGATTCTTTCAGGTAATGATCAGTACACCAAAACCACTTGGCTCACCAAATTTCGTTCTTCTAGGTTAAACCGCTCGTTTGCAGTAACCGTTTTCATTTTTAGGTTTCACTCTGTTTTCTCCTATAGGGATACATGTATTTGGAACTCTAAATCAAACACGGTTTGTGCTAGCTCTTTGAAACTTGGCACAATAAAGCAGTTGCATGTTCTATCTCTATGGTTTGTTTGCTGTTGATGTAGCCTTAAGCAGAGACTGGCGAAAATCACTTTCATTTAAAGGGGTTGCCAAGCTTCCAAAAAACTACGAGTTGCCTGAAATCTCACAAATATTTTTTCACCAAATCTTGATGATTCTTTCAGGTAATGATCAGTACACCAAAACCACTTGGCGCACCAAATTTTGTTCTTCTAGGTTAAACCGTTAGTTTGCAGTAACCGTTTTCATTTTTAGGTTTCACTCTGTTTTCTCCTATAGGGATTCATGTATTTGGAACTCTAAATCAAACCCGGTTTGTGCTAGCTCTTTGAAACTTGACACAATAAAGCAGTATCAAGTTCTATCTCTATGCTTTGTTTGCTGATGATGTAGCCCTAAGCAGAGACTGGCGAAAATCACTTTTTTGGAAAGGGGTTGCCAAGCTTCCAAAAAACTACGAGTTGCCTGAAATCTCAGCAAACATTTTTTAACCCAATCTTGATGATTCTTTGAGGTAATGATCAGTACACCAAAACCACTTGGCTCACCAAATTTCGTTCTTCTAGGTTAAACCGCTAGTTTGCAGTAACCGTTTTCATTTTTAGGTTTCACTCTGTTTTCTCCTATAGGGATACATGTATTTGGAACTCTAAATCAAACACGGTTTGTGCTAGCTCTTTGAAACTTGACACAATAAAGCAGTTTCAAGTTCTAACTCTAGGGTTTGTTTGCTGTTGATGTAGCCCTAAGCAGAGACTGGCGAAAATCACTTTCATGGAAAGGGGTTGCCAAACTTCCAAAAAACTAAGAGTTTCCTGAAATCTCAGCAAACATTTTTTCACCCAATCTTGATGATTCTTTCAGGTAATGATCAGTATACGAAAACCACTTGGCTCACCAAATTTCGTTCTCCTAGGTTAAACCGCTCGTTTGCGGTAACCGTTTTCATTTTTAGGTTTCACTCTGTTTTCTCCTATAGGGATACATGTATTTGGAACTCTAAATCAAACACGGTTTGTGCTACCTCTTTGAAACTTGACACAATAAAGCATTTGCAAGTTCTATCTCTATGGTTTGTTTGCTGTTGATGTAGCCCTAAGCAGAGACTGGCGAAAATTACTTTCATGGAAAGGGGTTGCCAAGCTTCCAAAAAACTACGAGTTCCCTAAAATCTCAGCAAACATTTTTTCACCCAATCTTGATGATTCTTTCAGGTAATGATCAGTACACCAAAACCACTTGGCTCACCAAATTTCGTTCTTTTAGGTTAAACCGCTCGTTTGCAGTAACCGTTTTCATTTTTAGGTTTCACTCTGTTTTCTCCTATAGGAATACATGTATTTGGAACTCTAAATCAAACACGGTTTGTGCTAGCTCTTTGAAACTTGACACAGTAAAGCAGTTTCAAGTTCTATCTCAATGGTTTGTTTGCTGTTGATGTAGCCCTAAGCAGAGATTGGCGAAAATCACTTTCATAGAAAGGGGTTGCCAATCTTCAAAAAAACTACGAGTTGCCTGAAATCTCAGCAAACATTTTTTCACCCAAACTTGATGATTCTTTCAGGTAATGATCAGTACACCAAAACCACTTGGCTCACCAAATTTCGTTTTTCTAGGTTAAACCGTTCTTTTGCAGTAACCGTTTTCATTTTGAGGTTTCACTCTGTTTTCTTCTATAGAGATACCTGTATTTGAAACTCTAAATAAAACACGGTTTGTGCTAGCTCTTTGAAACTTGACACAATAAAGCAGTTTCATGTTCTGTCTCTATGGTTTGTTTGCTGTTGATGTAGCCCTAATCAGAGACTGGCGAAAATCACTTTCATGGAAAGGGGTTGCCAAGCTTCCAAACAACTACGAGTTGCCTGAAATCTCAGCAAACATTTTTTCATACAAACTTGATGATTCTTTCAGGTAATGATCAGTACACCAAAACCACTTGGCTCACCAAATTTCGTTCTTCTAGGTTAAACCGTTCGTTTGCAGTAACCGTTTTCATTTTATGTTTCACTCTGTTTCTCCTATAGGGATACATGTATTTGGAACTCTAAATCAAACACGGTTTCTGCTAGCTCTTTGAAACTTGACACAATAAAGCAGTTTCAAGTTCTAACTCTATGGTTTGTTTGCTGTTGATGTAGCCCTAAGCAGAGACTGGCGAAAATCACTTTCATGGAAAGGGGTTGCCAAGCTTCCAAAAAACTACGAGTTGCCTGAAATCTCAGCAAACATTTTTTAACAAATCTTGATGATTCTTTCAGGTAATGATCAGTACACCAAAACCACTTGGCTCACCAAATTTCGTTCTTCTAGGTTAAACCGTTCGTTTGCAGTAACCGTTTTCATTTTTAGGTTTCACTCTGTTTTCTCCTATAGAGATACATGTATTTGGAACTCTAAATCAAACACGGTTTTCACTAGCTTTTTGAAACTTGACACAATAAAGCAGTTTCAAGTTCTAACTCTATGGTTTGTTTGCTGTTGATGTAGCCCTAAGCAGAGACTGGCGAAAATCACTTTCATGGAAAGGGGTTGCCAAGCTTCAAAAAACTACGAGTTTCCTGAAATCTCAGCAAACATTTTTTCACCCAATCATGATGATTCTTTCAGGTAATGATCAGTACACCAAAACAACTTGGCTCACCAAATTTCGTTCTTCTAGGTTAAACCGCTCGTTTGCAGTAACCGTTTTCAATTTTAGGTTTCACTCTTTTTTCTCCTATAGGGATACATGTATTTGGAACTCTAAATCAAACACGGTTTGTGCTAGCTCTTTGAAACTTGGCACAATAAAGCAGTTGCATGTTCTATCTCTATGGTTTGTTTGCTCTTGATGTAGCCCTAAGCAGAGACTGGCGAAAATCACTTTCATTTAAAAGGGTTGCCAAGCTTCCAAAAAACTACGAGTTGCCTGAAATCTCACAAATATTTTTTCACCCAATCTTGATGATTCTTTCAGGTAATGATCAGTACACCAAAACCACTTGGCGCACCAAATTTCGTTCTTCTAGGTTAAACCGTTCGTTTGCAGTAACCGTTTTCATTTTTAGGTTTCACTCTGTTTTCTCCTATAGGGATACATGTATTTGGAACACTAAATCAAACACGGTTTGTGCTAGCTCTTTGAAACTTGACACAATAAAGCAGTTTCAAGTTCTATTTCTATGGTTTGTTTGCTGTTGATGTAGCCCTAAGCAGAGACTGGCGAAAATCACTTTCATGGAAAGGGGTTGCCAAGCTTCCAAAAAACTACGAGTTGCCTGAAATCTCAGCAAACATTTTTTCAGACAAACTTGATTTTTCTTTCAGGTAATGATCAGTACACCAAAAGCACTTGGCTCTCCAAATTTCGTTCTTCTAGGTTAAACCGTTCGTTTGCAGTAACCGTTTTCATTTTTAGGTTTCACTCTGTTTTCTCCTATTGGGATACATATATTTGGAACTCTAAATCAAACACGGTTTTCACTAGCTTTTTGAAACTTGACACAATAAAGCAGTATCAAGTTCTATCTAGATGCTTTGTTTGCTGTTGATGTAGCCCTAAGCAGAGACTGGCGAAAATCACTTTCATGGAACGGGGTTGCCAAGCTTCCAAAAAACTACGAGTTGCCTGAAATCTCAGCAAACATTTTTTAACAAATCTTGATGATTCTTTCAGGTAATGATCAGTACACCAAAACCACTTGGCTCACCAAATTTCGTTCTTCTAGGTTAAACAGTTCGTTTGCAGTAACCGTTTTCATTTTTAGGTTTCACTCTGTTTTCTCCTATAGGGATACATGTATTTGGAACTCTAAATCAAACACGGTTTTCACTAGCTTTTTGAAACTTGACACAATAAAGCACTTTCAAGTTCTAACTCTATGGTTTGTTTGCTGTTGATGTAGCCCTAAGCAGAGACTGGCGAAAATCACTTTCATGGAAAGGGGTTGCCAAGCTTCAAAAAACTACGAGTTTCCTGAAATCTCAGCAAACATTCTTTCACCCAATCATGATGATTCTTTCAGGTAATGATCAGTACACCAAAACCACTTGGCTCACCAAATTTCGTTCTTCTAGGTTAAACCGCTCGTTTGCAGTAACCGTTTTCAATTTGAGGTTTCACTCTGTTTTCTCCTATAGGGATACATGTATTTGGAACTCTAAATCAAACAAGGTTTTTGCTAGCTCTTTGAAACTTGGCACAATAAAGCAGTTGCAAGTTCTATCTCTATGGTTTGTTTGCTGTTGATGTAGCCCTAAGCAGAGACTGGCGAAAATCACTTTCATTTAAAGGGGTTGCCAAGCTTCCAAAAAACTACGAGTTGCCTGAAATCTCACAAATATTTTTTCACCCAATCTTGATGATTCTTTCAGGTAATGATCAGTACACCAAAACCACTTGGCGCACCAAATTTCGTTCTTCTAGGTTAAACCGTTCGTTTGCAGTAACCGTTTTCATTTTTAGGTTTCACTCTGTTTTCTGCTATAGGGATTCATGTATTTGGAACTCTAAATCAAACCCGGTTTGTGCTAGCTCTTTGAAACTTGACACAATAAAGCAGTATCAAGTTCTATCTCTATGCATTGTTTGCTGATGATGTAGCCCTAAGCAGAGACTGGCGAAAATCACTTTCTTGGAAAGGGGTTGCCAAGCTTCCAAAAAACTACGAGTTGCCTGAAATCTCAGCAAACATTTTTTCACCCAATCTTGATGATTCTTTCAGGTAATGATCAGTACACCAAAACCACTTGGCTCACCAAATTTCGTTCTTCTAGGTTAAACCGCTAGTTTGCAGTAACCGTTTTCATTTTTAGGTTTCACTCTGTTTTCTCCTATAGGGATACATGTATTTGGAACTCTAAATCAAACACGGTTTGTGCTAGCTCTTTGAAACTTGACACAATAAAGCAGTTTCATGTTCTGTCTCTATGGTTTGTTTGCTGTTGATGTAGCCCTAAGCAGAGACTGGCGAAAATCACTTTCATGGAAAGGGGTTGCCAAACTTCCAAAAAACTACGAGTTTCCTGAAATCTCAGCAAACATTTTTTCACCAAATCTTGATGATTCTTTCAGGTAATGATCAGTATACCAAAACCACTTGGCTCACCAAATTTCGTTCTCCTAGGTTAAACCGCTCCTTTGCAGTAACCGTTTTCATTTTTAGGTTTCACTCTGTTTTCTCCTATAGGAATACATGTATTTGGAACTCTAAATCAAACACGGTTTGTGCTACCTCTTTGAAACTTGACACAATAAAGCATTTGCAAGTTCTATCTCTATGGTTTGTTTGCTGTTGATGTAGCCCTAAGCAGAGACTGGCGAAAATCACTTTCATGGAAAGGGGTTGCCAAGCTTCCAAAAAACTACGAGTTGCCTAAAATCTCAGCAAACATTTTTTCACCCAATCTTGATGATTCTTTCAGGTAATGATCAGTACACCAAAACCACTTGGCTCACCAAATTTTGTTCTTCTAGGTTAAACCGTTCGTTTGCAGTAACCGTTTTCATTTTTAGGTTTCACTCTGTTTTCTCCTATAGGGATACATGTATTTGGAACACTAAATCAAACACGGTTTGTGCTAGCTCTTTGAAACTTGACACAATAAAGCAGTTTCAAGTTCTATCTCTATGGTTTGTTTGCTGTTGATGTAGCCCATCGCAGAGACTGGTGAAAATCACTTTCATGGAAAGGGGTTGCCAAGCTTCCAAAAAACTACGAGTTGCCTGATATCTCAGCAAACATTTTTTCACCCAATCTTATGATTCTTTCAGGTAATGATCAGTACACCAAAACCACTTGGCTCACCAAATTTCGTTCTTTTAGGTTAAACCGCTCGTTTGCAGTATCCGTTTTCATTTTTAGGTTTCACTCTGTTTTCTCCTTTAGGAATACATGTATTTGGAACTCTAAATCAAACACGGTTTGTGCTAGCTCTTTGAAACTTGACACAGTAAAGCAGTTTCAAGTTCTATCTCAATGGTTTGTTTGCTGTTGATGTAGCCCTAAGCAGAGATTGGTGAAAATCACTTTCATAGAAAGGGGTTGCCAATCTTCAAAAAAACTACGAGTTGCCTGAAATCTCAGCAAACATTTTTTCACCCAAACTTGATGATTCTTTCAGGTCATGATCAGTACACCAAAACCACTTGGGTAACCAAATTTCGTTTTTCTAGGTTAAACCGTTCTTTTGCAGTAACCGTTTTCATTTTGAGGTTTCACTCTGTTTTCTCCTATAGAGATACATGTATTTGAAACTCTAAATAAAACACGGTTTGTGCTAGCTCTTTGAAACTTGACACAATAAAGCAGTTTCATGTTCTGTCTCTATGGTTTGTTTGCTGTTGATGTAGCCCTAATCAGAGACTGGCGAAAATCACTTTCATGGAAAGGGGTTGCCAAGCTTCCACACAACTACGAGTTGCCTGAAATCTCAGCAAACATTTTTTCATACAAACTTGATGATTCTTTCAGGTAATGATCAGTACACCAAAACCACTTGGCTCACCAAATTTCGTTCTTCTAGGTTAAACCGTTCGTTTGCAGTAACCGTTTTCATTTTATGTTTCACTCTGTTTCTCCTATAGGGATACTTGTATTTGGAACTCTAAATCAAACACGGTTTGTGCTAGCTCTTTGAAACTTGACACAATAAAGCAGTTTCAAATTCTAACTCTATGGTTTGTTTGCTGTTGATGTAGCCCTAAGCAGAGACTGGCGAAAATCAGTTTCATGGAAAGAGGTTGCCAAGCTTCCAAAAAACTACGAGTTGCCTGAAATCTCATCAAACATTTTTTTAATACAAACTTGATGATTCTTTCAGGTAATGATCAGTACACCAAAACCAGTTGGCTCACCAAATTTCGGTCTTCTAGGTTAAACTGTTCGTTTGCAGTAACCGTTTTCATTTTTTTGTTTCACTCTGTTTTCTCCTATAGGGATACATGTATTTGGAACTCTAAATCAAACACGGTTTGTGCTAGCTCTTTGAAACTTGACACAATAAAGCAGTATCAAGTTCTATCTCTATGCTTTGTTTGCTGTTCATGTAGCCCTAAGCAGAGACTGGCGAAAATCACTTTCATGGAAAGGGGTTGCCAAGCTTTCAAAAAACTACGAGTTTCCTGAAATCTCAGCAAACATTTTTTCACCCAATCTTGATGATTCTTTCAGGTAATGATCAGTACACCAAAACCACATGGCTCACCAAATTTCGTTCTTCTAGGTTAAACCGCTCGTTTGCAGTAACCGTTTTTAATTTTAGGTTTCACTCTGTTTGCTCCTAAAGGGGTACATGTATTTGCAACTCTAAATTAAACACGGTTTGTGCTAGCTCTTTGAAACTTGAGCCAATAAAGCAGTTGCAAGTTCTATCTCTATGGTTTGTTTGCTGTTGATGTAGCCCTAAGCAGAGACTGGCGAAAATCACTTTCAAGGAAAGGGGTTGCCAACCTTCCTAAAAACTACGAGTTGCCTGAAATCTCAGCAAACATTTTTTCACCCAATCTTGATGATTCTTTCAGGTAATGATCAGTACACCATAACCACTTGGCTCACCAAATTTCCTTCTCCTAGGTTAAACCGCTCGTTTGCAGTAACCGTTTTCATTTTTAGGTTTCACTCTGTTTTCTCCTATAGGGATACATGTATTTGGAACTCTAAATCAAACAAGGTTTGTGCTAGCTCTTTGAAACTTGACACAATAAAGCAGTTGCAAGTTCTATCTCTATGGTTTGTTTGCTGTTGATGTAGCCCTAAGCAGAGACTGGCGAAAATCACTTTCATGGAAAGGGGTTGCCAAGCTTCCAAACAACTTCGAGTTTCCTGAAATCTCAGCAAACATTTTTTCACCCAATCTTGATGATTCTTTCAGGTAATGATCAGTACACCAAAGCCACTTGGCTCACCAAAATTTGTTCTTCTAGGTTAAACCGTTCATTTGCAGTAACCGTTTTCATTTTTAGGTTTCACTCTGTTTTCTCCTATAGGGATACATATATTTGGAACTCTAAATCAAACACGGTTTGTGCTAGCTCTTTGAAACTTGACACAATAAAGCAGTTTCAAGTTCTATCTCTATTGTTTGTTTGCTTTTGATGTAGCCCTAAGCAGAGACTGGCGAAAATCACTTTCATTTAAAGAAGTTGCCAAGCTTCCAAAAAACTACGAGTTGCCTGAAATCTCACAAATATTTTTTCACCCAATCTTGATGATTCTTTCAGGTAATGATCAGTACACCAAAACCACTTGGCTCACCAAATTTCGTTCTTCTAGGTTAAACCGTTCATTTGCAGTAACCGTTTTCATTTTTAGGTTTCACTCTGTTTTCTCCTATAGGGATACATGTATTTAAAACTCTAAATCAAACACGGTTTGTGCTAGGTCTTTGAAACCTGACACAATAAAGAAGTTTCAAGTTCTATCTCTATGGTTTGTTTGCTGTTGATGTAGCCCTAAGCAGAGACTGGCGAAAATCACTTTCATGGAAAGGGGTTGCCAAGCTTCCAAACAACTACGAGTTGCCTGAAATCTCAGCAAACATTTTTTCAGACAAACTTGATTTTTCTTTCAGGTAATGATCAGTACACCAAAAGCACTTGGCTCTCCAAATTTCGTTCTTCTAGGTTAAACCGTTCGTTTGCAGTAACCGTTTTCATTTTTAGGTTTCACTCTGTTTTCTCCTATTGGGATACATGTATTTGGAACTCTAAATCAAACACGGTTTGTGCTAGCTCTTTGAAACTTGACACAATAAAGCAGTATCAAGTTCTATCTCTATGCTTTGTTTGCTGTTGATGTAGCCCTAAGCAGAGACTGGCGAAAATCGCTTTCATGGAAAGGGGTTGCCATGCTTCCAAAAAACTATGAGTTGCATGAAATCTCAGCAAACATTTTTTCAACAAATCTTGATGATTCTTTCAGGTAATGATCAGTACACCAAAACCACTTGGCTCACCATATTTCGTTCTTCTAGGTTAAACCGTTCGTTTGCAGTAACCGTTTTCATTTTTAGGTTTCACTCTGTTTTCTCCTATAGGGATACATGTATTTAAAACTCTAAATCAAACACGGTTTGTGCTAGCTCTTTGAAACCTGACACAATAAAGAAGTTTCAAGTTCTATCTCTATGGTTTGTTTGCTGTTGATGTAGCCCTCAGCAGAGACTGGCGAAAATCACTTTCACTGAAAGGGGTTGCCAAGCTTCCAAACAACTACGAGTTGCCTGAAATCTCAGCAAACATTTTTTCAGACAAACTTGATTTTTCTTTCAGGTAATGATCAGTACACCAAAAGCACTTGGCTCTCCAAATTTCGTTCTTCTAGGTTAAACCGCTCGTTTGCAGTAACCGTTTTCATTTTTAGGTTTCACTCTGTTTTCTCCTATTGGGATACATGTATTTGGAATTCTAAATCAAACACGGTTTGTGCTAGCTCTTTGAAACTTGACACAATAAAGCAGTATCAAGTTCTATCTCTGTGCTTTGTTTGCTGTTGATGTAGCCCTAAGCAGAGACTGGCGAAAATCGCGTTCATGGAAAGGGGTTGCCAAGCTTCCAAAAAACTATGAGTTGCATGAAATCTCAGCAAATATTTTTTCACCAAATCTTGATGATTCTTTCAGGTAATGATCAGTACACCAAAACCACTTGGGTAACCAAATTTCGTTATTCCAGATTAAACCGTTCGTTTGCAGTAACCGTTTTCATTTTTAGGTTTCACTCTGTTTTCTCCTATAGGGATACATGTATTTGGAACTCTAAATCAAACACGGTTTGTGCTAGCTCTTTGAAACTTGACACAATAAAGCAGTTTCAAGTTCTATCTCTATTGTTTGTTTGCTGTTGATGTAGCCCTAAGCATAGACTGGCGAAAATCACTTTCATGGAAAAGGGTTGCCAAGCTTCCAAAAAACTACGAGTTGCCAGAAATCTCAGCAAACATTTTTTCACCCAATCTAGATGATTCTTTCAGGTCATTATCAGTACATCAAAACCACTTGGCTCCCCAAATTTCGTTCTTCTAGGTTAAACCGTTCGTTTGCAGTAACCGTTTTCATTTTTAGGTTTCACTCTGTTTTCTCCTATCGGGATACATGTATTTGGAACACTAAATCAAACACGGTTTGTGCTAGCTCTTTGACTTGACACAATAAAGCAGTTTCAAGTTCTATCTCTATGGTTTGTTTGCTGTTGATGTAGCCCAACGCAGAGAGTGGCGAAAATCACTTTCATGGAAAGGGGTTGCCAAGCTTCCAAAAAAGTACGAGTTGCCTGAAATCTCAGCAAACATTTTTTCACCCAATCTTGATGATTCTTTCAGGTAATGATCAGTACACCAAAACCACTTGTCTCACCAAATTTCGTTCTTTTAGGTTAAACCGCTCGTTTGCAGTATCCGTTTTCATTTTTAGGTTTCACTCTGTTTTCTCCTATAGGAATACATGTATTTGGAACTCTAAATAAAACACGGTTTGTGCTAGCTCTTTGAAACTTGACACAATAAAGCAGTTTCATGTTCTGTCTCTATGGTTTGTTTGCTGTTGATGTAGCCCTAAGCAGAGACTGGCGAAAATCACTTTCATGGAAAGGGGTTGCCAAGCTTTCAAACAACTACGAGTTTCCTGAAATCTCAGCAAACATTTTTTCATACAAACTTGATGATTCTTTCAGGTAATTATCAGTACACCAAAACCACTTGGCTGACCAAATTTCATTCTTCTAGGTTAAACCGTTCGATTGCAGTAACCGTTTTCATTTTTAGGTTTCACTCTGTTTTCTCCTATTGGGATACATGTATTTGGAACTATAAATCAAACACGGTTTGTGCTAGCTCTTTGAAACTTGACACAATAAAGCAGTATCAAGTTCTCTCTCTATGCTTTGTTTGCTGTTGATGTAGCCCTAAGCAGAGACTGTCGAAATCACTTTCATGGAAAGGGGTTGCCAAGCTTCCAAAAAACTACTAGTTGCCTAAAATCTCAGCAAATATTTTTTCACCCAATCTTGATGATTCTTTCAGGTAATGATCAGTACACCAAAACCACTTGGCTCACCAAATTTTGTTCTTCTAGGTTAAACCGTTCATTTGCAGTAACCGTTTTCATTTTTAGGTTTCACTCTGTTTTCTCCTATAGGGATACATGTATTTGGAACTCTAAATCAAACACGGTTTGTGCTAGCTCTTTGAAACTTGACACAATAAAGCAGTTTCAAGTTCTATCTCTATGGTTTGTTTGCTGTTGATATAGCCCTAAGCAGACACTGGCGAAAATCACTTTCATGGAAAGGGGTTGCCAAGCTTCCAAACAACTACGAGTTGCCTGAAAATCTCAGCAAACATTTTTTCAGACAAACTTGATTTTTCTTTCAGGTAATGATCAGTACACCAAAAAGCACTTGGCTCTCCAAATTTCGTTCTTCTAGGTTAAACCGTTCGTTTGCAGTAACCGTTTTCATTTTTAGGTTTCACTCTGTTTTCTCCTATTGGGATACATGTATTTGGAACTCTAAATCAATCACGGTTTTTGCTAGCTCTTTGAAACTTGACACAATAAAGCAGTATCAAGTTCTATCTCTATGCTTTGTTTGCTGTTGATGTAGCCCTAAGCAGAGACTGGCGAAAATCGCTTTCATGGAAATGGGTTGCCATGCTTCCAAAAAACTATGAGTTGCATGAAATCTCAGCAAATATTTTTTCACCAAATCTTTATGATACTTTCAGGTAATGATCAGTACACCAAAACCACTTGGGTAACCAAATTTCGTTTATTCTATGTTAAACCGTTCGTTTGCAGTAACCGTTTTCATTTTTAGGTTTCACTCTGTTTTCTCCTATAGGGATACATGTATTTGGAACTCTAAATCAAACACGGTTTGTGCTAGCTCTTTGAAACTTGACTCAATAAAGCAGTTTCAAGTTCTATCTCTATTGTTTGTTTGCTGTTGATGTAGCCCTAAGCAGAGACGGGCGAAAATCACTTTCATGGAAAGGGGTTGCCAAGCTTCCAAAAAACTACGAGTTGCCAGAAATCTCAGCAAACATTTTTCCACCCAATCTAGATGATTCTTTCAGGTCATTATCAGTACACCAAAACCACTTGGCTCCCCAAATTTCGTTCTTCTTGGTTAAACCGTTCGTTTGCAGTAACCGTTTTCATTTTTAGGTTTCACTCTGTTTTCTCCTATAGGGATACATGTATTTGGAACACTAAATCAAACACGGTTTGTGCTAGCTCTTTGAAACTTGACACAATAAAGCAGTTTCAAGTTCTATCTCTATGGTTTGTTTGCTGTTGATGTAGCCCTAAGCAGAGACTGGCGAAAATCACTTTCATGGAAAAGGGTTGCCAAGCTTCCAAAAAAGTACGAGTTGCCTGAAATCTCAGCAAACATTTTTTCACCCAATCTTGATGATTCTTTCAGGTAATGATCAGTACACCAAAACCACTTGGCTCACCAAATTTCGTTCTTTTAGGTTAAACCGCTCGTTTGCAGTATCCGTTTTCATTTTTAGGTTACACTCTGTTTTCTCCTACAGGAATACATGTATTTGGAACTCTAAATCAAACACGGTTTGTGCTAGCTCTTTGAAACTTGACACAATAAAGCAGTTTCATGTTCTGTCTCTATGGTTTGTTTGCTGTTGATGTAGCCCTAAGCAGAGACTGGCGAAAATCACTTTCATGGAAAGGGGTTGCCAAGCTTCCAAACAACTTCGAGTTTCCTGAAATCTCAGCAAACATTTTTTCATACAAACTTGATGATTCTTTCAGGTAATGATCAGTACACCAAAACCACTTTGCTCACCAAATTTCATTCTTCTAGGTTAAACCGTTCGTTTGCAGTAACCGTTTTCATTTTTAGGTTTCACTCTGTTTTCTCCTATTGGGATACATGTATTTGGAACTATAAATCAAACACGGTTTGTGCTAGCTCTTTGAAACTTGACACAATAAAGCAGTATCAAGTTCTCT
>NW_027521619.1:0-66426 GCF_052094955.1 Ictidomys tridecemlineatus | reverse complement strand
GAAAACAGAGTGAAAACCTAAAAAATGAAAACGGTTACTGCAAACGAATGGTTTAACCTAGAAGAACGAAATTTGGTGATCCAAGTGGTTTTGCTGTACTGATCATTACCTTAAAGAATCATCAAGATTGGGTGAAAAAATGTTTGCTGAGATTTCAGGCAACTTGAATTTTTTTGGAAGCTTGGCAACCCCTTTCCGTCAAAGTGATTTTCACCAGTCTCTGCTTAGGGCTACATCAACATCAAACAAACCATAGAGATAGAACTTGAAACTGCTTTATTGTGTCAAGTTTCAAGGAGCTAGCACAAACCGTGTTTGATTTAGAGTTCCAAATATACATGTATCCCTATAGGAGAAAACAGATTGAAACCTAAAAATGATAACGCTTACTGCAAATGAACGGTTGATCCTAGAAGAACGAAATTTGGTGAGCCAAGTGGTTTTCGTGTACTGATCATTACCTGAAAGAATCATCAAGATTGGGTGAAAAAATGTTTGCTGAGATTTCAGGGAACTCGTAGTTTTTTGGAAGCTTGGCAACCCCTTTTCATCTCAGTGATTTTCGCCAGTCTCTGCTTAGGGCTACATCAACAGCAAACAAACCAGAGAGATAGAACTTAAAACTGCTTTATTTGTGTCAAGTTTCAAAGAGCTAGCACAAACCGTGTTTGATTTAGAGTTCCAAATACATGTATCCCTATAGGAGAAACAGAGTGAAACCTAAAAATGAAAACGCTTACTGCAAACGAACGCTTTAACCTAGAAGAACAAAATTTGGTGAGCCAAGTGGTTTTGGTGTACTGCTCATTACCTGAAAGAATCATCAAGATTGGGTGAAAAAATGTTTGCTGAGATTTCAGGCAACTCGTAGTTTTTGGAAGCTTGGCAACCCCTTTCCATCATAGTGATTTTTGCCAGTCTCTGCTTAGGACTACGTCAACAGCAAAAAACCATACAGACAGAACTTGAAACTGCTTTATTGTGTCAAGTTTCAAAGAGCTTGCACAAACCGTGTTTGATTTAGAGTTCCAAATACATGTATCCCTATAGGAGAAAACAGAGTGAAACCTAAAAATGAATACGTTACTGCAAATGAACGGTTTAACCTAGAGGAACGAAATTTGGTGAGCCAAGTGGTTTTGGTGTACTGATCATTACCTGAAAGAATCATCAAGATTGGGTGAAAAAATGTTTGCTGAGATTTCAGGCAACTCGTAGTTTCTTGGAAGCTTGGAAACCCCTTTCCATCAAAGTGATTTTCGCAGTCTCTGCTTAGGGCTACATCAACAGCAAAGAAACCATAGAGAGAGAACTCGAAACTGCTTTATTGTGTCAAGTTTCAAAGAGCTAGTACAAACCGTCTTTCATTTAGAGTTCCAAATACTTGTATCCCTATAGGAGAAAACAGAGTGAAACCTAAAAATGAAAACGGTTACTGCAACGAACGGTTTAACCTAGAAGAACGAAATTTGGTGAGCCAAGTGGTTTTGGTGTACTGATAATTACCTGAAAGAATCATCAATATTGGGTGAAAAATGTTTGCTTAGATTTCAGGCAACTCGTAGTTTTTTGGAAGCTTGGCAACCCCTTTCCATCAAAGTGATTTTCGCCAGTCTCTGCTTAGGGCTACATCAACAGCAAAACAAACCACAGAGATAGAACTTGAAACTGCTTTATTGTGTCAAGTTTCAAAGAGCTAGCAAAAACCGTGTTTGATTTAGAGTTCCAAATACATGTGTCCCTATAGGAGAAAACAGAGTGAAACCTAAAAATGAAAACGCTTACTGCAAACGAACGCTTTAACCTAGAAGATCGAAAATTTGGTGAGCCAAGTGGTTTTGGTGTACTGATCATTACCTGAAAGAATCATCAAGATTGGGTGAAAAATGTTTGCTGAGATTTCAGGGAACTCGTAGTTTTTTGCAAGCTTGGCAACCCCTTTCCATCAAAGTGATTTTCGCCAGACTCTGCTTTAGGGCCACGTCAACAGCAAACAAACCAGAGAGATAGAACTTAAAACTGCTTTATCGTGTCAAGTTTCAAAGAGCTAGCACAAACCGTGTTTGATTTAGAGTTCCAAAGACATGTATCCCTATAGGAGAAAACAGAGTGAAACCTAAAAATGAAAACGGTTACTGCAAACGAACGGTTTAACCTAGAAGAACAAAATTTGGTGAGCCAAGTGGTTTTGGTGTACTGATCATTACCTGAAAGAATCATCAAGATAGGGTGAAAAAATGTTTGCTGAGATTTCAGGCAACTCTTAGTTTCTTGGAAGCTTGGCAACCCCTTTCCATCAAAGTGATTTTCGCCAGTCTCTGCTTAGGGATACATCAACAGCAAACAAACCATAGAGATAGAACTTGAAACTACTTTATTGTGTCAAGTTTGAAAGAGCTAGCACAAACCGTGTTTGATTTAGAGTTCCAAATACATGTATCCCTATAGGAGAAAACAGAGTGAAACCTAAAAATGAAAATGGTTACTGCAAACGAACGGATTAAACTAGAAGAACGAAATTTGTTGAGCCAAGTGGTTTTGGTGTACTGATCATTACCTGAAAGAATCATCAAGAATGGGAGAAAAAATGTTTGCTGAGATTTCAGGCAACTCGTAGTTTTTTGGAAGCTTGGCAACCTTTTTTCATCAAAGTGATTTTCGCCACTCTCTGCTTAGGGCTACATCAACAGCAAACAAACCATAGAGATAGAACTTGAAACTGCTTTATTTTGTCAAGTTTCAAAGAGATAGTACAAACGGTCTTTAATTTAGAGTTCAAAATACATGTATCCCTATAGGAGAAAACAAAGTGAAACCTAAAAATGAAAACGATTACTGCAAACGAACGGTTTAACCTAGAAGAACGAAATTTGGTGAGCCAAGTGGTTTTCGTGTACTGATCATTACCTGAAAGAATCATCAAGATTGGGTGAAAAAATGTTTGCTGAGATTTCAGGCAACTCGTAGTTTTTTGGAAGCTTGGCAACCCCTTTCAATCATAGTGATTTTTGCCAGTCTCTGCTTAGGACTATGTAAACAGCAAACAAACCATACGGATAGAACTTGAAACTGCTTTATTGTGTCAAGTTTCAAAAAGCTAGCACAAACCGTCTTTCATTTAGAGTTCCAAATACATGTATCCCTATAGGAGAAATCAGAGTGAAACCTAAAAATGAAAACACTTACTGCAAATGAACGGTTGTACCTAGAAGAACGAAATTTGGTGAGCCAAGTGGTTTTGGTGTACTGATCATTACCTGAAAGAATCATCAAGATTGGGTGAAAAAATGTTTGCTGAGATTTCAGGCAACTCGTAGTTTTTTGGAAGCTTGGCAACCCCTTTCCATCAAAGTGATTTTCGCCAGTCTCTGCTTAGGGCTACATCAACAGCAAACAAACCACAGAGATAGAACTTGAAACTGCTTTATTGTGTCAAGTTTCAAAAAGCTAGCACAAACCGTGTTTGCATTAGAGTTCCAAATACATGTATCCCTATAGGAGAAAACAGATTGAAACCTAAAAATGAAAACGGTTACTGCAAACGAACGGTTTAACCTAGAAGAACGAAATGTGGTGAGCCAAGTGGTTTTAATGTACTGATCATTACCTGAAAGAATCATCAAGATTGTGTGAAAAAATGTTTGCTGAGATTTCAGGCAACTCGTAGTTTTTTGGAAGCTTGGCAACCCGTTTCCACCTAAGTGATTTTCGCCAGTCTCTGCTTAGGGCTACGTCAACAGCAAACAAACAATAGAGATAGAACTTGAAACTGCTTTATTGTGTCAAGTTTCAAAAAGCTAGCACAAACCGTCTTTCATTTAGAGTTCCAAATACATGTATCCCTATAGGAGAAATCAGAGTGAAACCTAAAAATGAAAACGCTTACTGCAAATGAACGGTTGAACTTAGAAGAACGAAATTTGGTGAGCCAAGTGGTTTTGGTGTACTGATCATTACATGAAAGAATCATCAAGATTGGGTGAAAAAATGTTTGCTGAGATTTCAGGCAACTCGTAGTTTTTTGGAAGCTTGGCAACCCCTTTCCATCAAAGTGATTTTCGCCAGTCTCTGCTTAGGGCTACATCAACAGCAAACAAACCACAGAGATAGAACTTGAAACTGCTTTATTGTGTCAAGTTTCAAAAAGCTAGCACAAACCGTGTTTGCGTTAGAGTTCCAAATACATGTATCCCTATAGGAGAAAACAGATTGAAACCTAAAAATGAAAACGGTTACTGCAAACGAACGGTTTAACCTAGAAGAACGAAATGTGGTGAGCCAAGTGGTTTTAATGTACTGATCATTACCTGAAAGAATCATCAAGATTGTGTGAAAAAATGTTTGCTGAGATTTCAGGAAACTCGTATTTTTTTGGAAGCTTGGCAACCCTTTTCCATCTAAGTGATTTTCGCCAGTCTCTGCTTAGGGCTACGTCAACAGCAAACAAACAATAGAGATAGAACTTGAAACTGCTTTATTGTGTCAAGTTTCAAAGATCTAGCAAAAACCGTGTTTGATTTAGAGTTCCAAATACATGTATCCCTATAGGTGAAAACAGAGTGAAACCAAAAAAAAAAAAACGGTTACTGCAAACGAATCGTTTAACCTAGAAGAACGAAATTTGGTGAGGCAAGTCGTTTTGGTGTACTGCTCATTACCTGAAA
Organism: Ictidomys tridecemlineatus; assembly: GCF_052094955.1. Lineage (NCBI taxonomy): Eukaryota > Metazoa > Chordata > Mammalia > Rodentia > Sciuridae > Ictidomys > Ictidomys tridecemlineatus. Next base: position 61,762 of record NW_027521619.1, on the reverse strand, counting down.
GAATCATCAAGATTGGGTGAAAAAATGTTTGCTGAGATTTCAGGCAACTCGTAGTTTTTTGGAAGCTTGGCAACCCCTTTCCATCAAAGTGAATTTCGCCAGTCTCTGTTTAGGGCTACATAAACAGCAAACAAATCATAGAGATAAAACTTGAAACTGCTTTATTGTGTCAAGCTTCAAAAAGCTATCACAAACCTTGTTTAATTTAGAGTTCCAAATACATGTATCCATATAGGAGAAAACAGAGTGAAACCTAAAAATGAAAACGGTTACTGCAAATGAACGGTTTAACCTAGAAGAACGAAATTTGGTGAGCCAAGTGGTTTTGGTGTACTGATCATTACCTGAAAGAATCATCAAGATTGTGTGAAAAAATGTTTGCTGATATTTCAGGCAACTCGTAGTTTTTTGGAAGCTTGGCAACCCCTTTCCATCAAAGTGATTTTCGCCAGTCTCTGCTTAGGGCTACATCAACAGCAAACAAACCACAAAGATAGAACTTGAAACTGCTTTATTGTGTCAAGTTTCAAAGAGCTAGCACAAACCGTGTTTGCATTAGAGTTCCAAATACATGTATCCCTATAGGAGAAAACAGATTGAAACCTAAAAATGAAAACGGTTACTGCAAACGAACGGTTTAACCTAGAAGAACGAAATGTGGTGAGCCAAGTGGTTTTAATGTACTGATCATTACCTGAAAGAATCATCAAGATTGGGTGAAAAAATGTTTGCTGAGATTTCAGGCAACTCGTAGTTTTTTGGAAGCTTGGCAACCCGTTTCCATCAAAGTGATTTTCTCCAGTTTCTGCTTAGGGCCACGTCAACAGCAAACAAACCAAAGAGATAGAACTTGAAACTGCTTTATTGTGTCAAGTTTCAAAAAGCTAGCACAAACCGTCTTTCATTTAGAGTTCCAAATACATGTATCCCTATAGGAGAAAACAGAGTGAAACCTAAAAATGAAAACGGTTACTGCAAACGAACGGTTTAACCTAGAAGAACGAAATTTGGTGATCCAAGTGATTTTGGTGTACTGATCATTACCTGAAAGAATCATCAAGATTGGGTGAAAAAATGTTTGCTGAGATTTCAGGCAACTCGTTTTTTGGAAGCTTGGCAACCCCTTTCCATCAAAGTGATTTTCGCCAGTCTCTGCTTAGGGCTACATCAACAGCAAACAAACCATAGAGATAGAACTTGAAACTGCTTTATTGTGTCAAGTTTCAAAGAGCTAGCACAAACCGTGTTTGATTTAGAGTTCCAAATACATGTAACCCTATAGGAGAAAACAGAGTGAAACCTAAAAATGAAAACGGTTACTGCAAATGAACGGTTTAACCTAGAAGAACGAAATTTGGTGAGCCAAGTGGTTTTGGTGTACTGATCATTACCTGAAAGAATCATAAAGATTGGGTGAAGAAATTTTTGCTGAGATTTCAGGCAACTCGTAGTTTTTTGGAAGCTTCGCAACCCCTTTCCATCAAAGTGATTTTCGCCAGTCTCTGCTTAGGGCTACATCAACAGCTAACAAACCATAGAGATAGAACTTGAAACTGCTTATGGTGTCAGGTTTCAAAGAGCTAGCAAAAACCATGTTTGATTTAGAGTTCTAAATACATGTATCCCTATAGGAGAAAACAGAGTGAAACCTAAAAATGAAAACGGTTACTGCATACGAACGGTTTAACCTAGAAGAACGAAATTTGGTGAGCCAAGTGGTTTTGCTGTACTGATCATTACCTGAAAGAATCATCAAGATTGGGTGAAAAAATGTTTGCTGAGATTTCAGGCAACTCGTAGTTTTTTGGAAGCTTGGCAACCCCTTTCCATCAAAGTGATTTTCGCCAGTCTCTGCTTAGGGCTACATCAACAGCAAACAAACCATAGAGATAGAACTTGAAACATCTTTATTGTGTCAAGTTTGAAAGAGCTAGCACAAACCGTCTTTCATTTAGAATTCCAAATACATGTATCCCTATAGGAGAATACAGAGTGAAACCTAAAAATGTAAACGGTTAGTGCAAACGAACGGTTTAACCTAGGAGAACGAAATTTGGTGAGCCAAGTGGTTTTGGTGTACTAATCATTACCTGAAAGAATCATCAAGATTGGGTGAAGAAATGTTTGCTGAGATTTCAGGCAACTCGTAGTTTTTTGGAAGCTTGCAACCCCTTTCCATCAAAGTGATTTTCGCCAGTCTCTGCTTAGGGCTACATCAACAGAAAACAAACCATAGAGATAGAACTTGAAACTGCTTTATTGTGTCAAGTTTCAAAGAGCTAGCACAAACCGTGTTTCATTTAGAGTTCCAAATACATGTATCCCTATAGGAGAAAACAGAGTGAAACCTAAAAATACAAACGGTTACTGCAAACGAACGGTTTAACCTAGAAGAACGAAATTTGGTGAGCCAAGTGGTTTTGGTGTACTGATCATTACCTGAAAGAATCATCAAGTTTGGGTGAAAAAATGTTTGCTGAGATTTCAGGCAACTCGTAGTTTTTTGGAAGCTTGGCAACCCCTTTCCATCAAAGTGATTTTCGCCAGTCTCTGCTTAGGGCTACATCAACAGCAAACAAACCATAGAGATAGAACTTGAAACTGCTTTATTGTGTCAAGTTTCAAAGAGCTAGCACAAACCGTGTTTGATTTAGAGTTCCAAATACATGTATCCCTATAGGAGAAATCAGAGTGAAACCTAAAAATGAAAACGCTTACTGCAAATGAACGGTTGATCCTAGAAGAACGAAATTTGGTGAGCCAAGTGGTTTTCGTGTACTGATCATTACCTGAAAGAATCATCAAGATTGGGTGAAAAAATGTTTGCTGAGATTTCAGGCAACTCGTAGTTTTTTGGAAGCTTGGCAACCCCTTTCCATCAAAGTGATTTTCGCCAGTCTCTGCTTAGGGCTACATCAACAGCAAACAAACCACAAAGATAGAACTTGAAACTGCTTTATTGTGTCAAGTTTCAAAGAGCTAGCACAAACCGTCTTTCATTTAGAATTCCAAATACATGTATCCCAATAGGAGAAAACAGATTGAAACATAAAAATATAAACGGTTACTGCAAACGATCGGTTTAACCTAGAAGAACGAAATGTGGTGAGCCAAGTGGTTTTGGCGTACTGATCATTACCTGAAAGAATCATCAAGATTGGGTGAAAAAATGTTTGCTGAGATTTCAGGCAACTCGTAGTTTTTTGGAAGCTTGGCAACCCGTTTCCATCAAAGTGATTTTCGCCAGTCTCTGCTTAGGGCCACGTCAACAGCAAACAAACCATAGAGATAGAACTTGAAACTGCTTTATTTTGTCTAGTTTGAAAGAGCTAGCACAAACCGTCTTTCATTTAGAGTTCCAAATACATGTATCCCTATAGGAGAAAACAGAGTGAAACCTAAAAATGAAAACGGTTACTGCAAACGAATGGTTTAACCTAGAAGAACGAAATTTGGTGATCCAAGTGGTTTTGCTGTACTGATCATTACCTTAAAGAATCATCAAGATTGGGTGAAAAAATGTTTGCTGAGATTTCAGGCAACTTGAATTTTTTTGGAAGCTTGGCAACCCCTTTCCGTCAAAGTGATTTTCACCAGTCTCTGCTTAGGGCTACATCAACATCAAACAAACCATAGAGATAGATCTTGAAACTGCTTTATTGTGTCAAGTTTCAAGGAGCTAGCACAAACCGTGTTTGATTTAGAGTTCCAAATACATGTATCCCTATAGGAGAAAACAGATTGAAACCTAAAAATGAAAACGCTTACTGCAAATGAACGGTTGATCCTAGAAGAACGAAATTTGGTGAGCCAAGTGGTTTTCGTGTACTGATCATTACCTGAAAGAATCATCAAGATTGGGTGAAAAAATGTTTGCTGAGATTTCAGGCAACTCGTAGTTTTTTGGAAGCTTGGCAACCCCTTTCCATCAAAGTGATTTTCGCCAGTCTCTGCTTAGGGCTACATCAACAGCAAACAAACCACAAAGATAGAACTTGAAACTGCTTTATTGTGTCAAGTTTCAAAGAGCTAGCACAAACCGTGTTTGCGTTAGAGTTCCAAATACATGTATCCCTATAGGAGAAAACAGATTGAAACCTAAAAATGAAAACGGTTACTGCAAACGAACGGTTTAACCTAGAAGAACGAAATGTGGTGAGCCAAGTGGTTTTAATGTACTGATCATTACCTGAAAGAATCATCAAGATTGGGTGAAAAAATGTTTGCTGAGATTTCAGGCAACTCGTAGTTTTTTGGAAGCTTGGCAACCCGTTTCCATCAAAGTGATTTTCTCCAGTTTCTGCTTAGGGCCACGTCAACAGCAAACAAACCAAAGAGATAGAACTTGAAACTGCTTTATTGTGTCAAGTTTCAAAAAGCTAGCACAAACCGTCTTTCATTTAGAGTTCCAAATACATGTATCCCTATAAGAGAAAACAGAGTGAAACCTAAAAATGAAAACGGTTACTGCAAACGAACGGTTTAACCTAGAAGAACGAAATTTGGTGATCCAAGTGGTTTTGGTGTACTGATCATTACCTGAAAGAATCATCAAGATTGGGTGAAAAAATGTTTGCTGAGATTTCAGGCAACTCGTAGTTTTTTGGAAGCTTGGCAACCCCTTTCCATCAAAGTGATTTTCGCCAGTCTCTGCTTAGGGCTACATCAACAGCAAACAAACCATAGAGATAGAACTTGAAACTGCTTTATTGCTTCAAGTTTCAAAGAGCTAGCACAAACCGTGTTTGATTAAGAGTTCCAAATACATGTATCCCTATAGGAGAAAACAGAGTATAACCTAAAAATGAAAACGGTTACTGCAAATGAACGGTTTAACCTAGAAGAACGAAATTTGTTGAGCCAAGTGGTTTTGGTGTACTGATCATTACCTGAAAGAATCATAAAGATTGGGTGAAGAAATGTTTGCTGAGATTTCAGGCAACTCGTAGTTTTTTGGAAGCTTGGCAACCCCTTTCCATCAAAGTGATTTTCGCCAGTCTCTGCTTAGGGCTACATCAACAGCTAACAAACCATAGAGATAGAACTTGAAACTGCTTATGGTGTCAGGTTTCAAAGAGCTAGCAAAAACCATGTTTGATTTAGAGTTCTAAATACATGTATCCCTATAGGAGAAAACAGAGTGAAACCTAAAAATGAAAACGGTTACTGCATACGAACGGTTTAACCTAGAAGAACGAAATTTGGTGAGCCAAGTGGTTTTGCTGTACTGATCATTACCTGAAAGAATCATCAAGATTGGGTGAAAAAAATGTTTGCTGAGATTTCAGGCAACTCGTAGTTTTTTGCAACATTGGCAACCCCTTTCCATCAAAGTGATTTTCGCCAGTCTCTGCTTAGGGCTACATCAACAGCAAACAAACCATAGAGATAGAACTTGAAACAGCTTTATTGTGTCAAGTTTGAAAGAGCTAGCACAAACCGTCTTTCATTTAGAATTCCAAATACATGTATCCCTATAGGAGAATACAGAGTGAAACCTAAAAATGTAAACGGTTACTGCAAACGAACGGTTTAACCTAAGAGAACGAAATTTGGTGATCCAAGTGGTTTTGGCGTACTGATCATTACCTGAAAGAATCATCAAGATATGGTGAAAAAATGTTTGCTGAGATTTCAGGCAACTCGTAGTTTTTTGGAAGCTTGGCAACCCCTTTCCATCAAAGTGATTTTCGCCAGTCTCTGCTTAGGGCTACATCAACAGCAAACAATCCATAGAGATAGAACTTGAAACTGCTTTATTGTGTCAAGTTTCAAAGAGCTAGCACAAACCGTGTTTGATTTAGAGTTCTAAATACATGTATCCCTATAGGAGAAAACAGAGTGAAACCTAAAAATGAAAACACTTACTGCAAATGAACGGTTGTACCTAGAAGAACGAAATTTGGTGAGCCAAGTGGTTTTGGTGTACTGATGATTACCTGAAAGAATCATCAAGATTGGGTGAAAAAATGTTTGCTGAGATTTCAGGCAACTCATAGTTTTTTGGAAGCTTGGCAACCCCTTTCCATCAAAATGATTTTCGCCAGTCTCTGCTTAGGGCTACATCAACAGCAAACAAACCATAGAGATAGAACTTGAAACTGCTTTATTGTGTCAAGTTTCAAAGAGCTAGCACAAACCGTGTTTGATTTAGAGTTCCAAATACATGTATCCCTATAGGAGAAAACAGAGTGAAACCTAAAAATGAAAACGGTTACTGCAAACGAACGGTTTAACCTAGAAGAACGAAATTTGGTGAGCCAAGTGGTTTTGGTGTACTGATCATTACCTGAAAGAATCTTCAAGATATGGTGAAAAGATGTTTGCTGAGATTTCAGGCAACTCGTAGTTTTTTGGAAGCTTGGCAACCCCTTTCCATCAAAGTGATTTTCGCCAGTCTCTGCTTAGGGCTACATAAACAGCAAAAAACCATAGAGATAGAACTTGAAACTGCTTTATTGTGTCAAGTTTCAAAGAGCTAGCAAAAACCGTGTTTGATTTAGAGTTCCAAATACATGTATCCCTATAGGAGAAAACAGAGTGAAACCTAAAAATGAAAACGGTTACTGCAAACGAACGGTTTAACCTAGAAGAACGAAATTTGGTGAGCCAAGTGGTTTTGGTGTACTGATCATTACCTGAAAGAATCTTCAAGATATGGTGAAAAGATGTTTGCTGAGATTTCAGGCAACTCGTAGTTTTTTGGAAGCTTGGCAACCCCTTTCCATCAAAGTGATTTTCGCCAGTCTCTGCTTAGGGCTACATCAACAGCAAACAAACCATAGAGATAGAACTTGAAACTGCTTTATTGTGTCAAGTTTCAAAGAGCTAGCAAAAACCGTGTTTGATTTAGAGTTCCAAATACATGTATCCGTATAGGAAAAAACAGAGTGAAACCTAAAAATGAAAACGGTTACTGCGAACGAACGGTTTAACCTAGAAGAACGAAATTTGGTGAGCCAAGTGGTTTTGGTGTACTGATCATTACCTGAAAGAATCATCAACATTGGGTGAAAAAATGTTTGCTCATATTTAAGGCAACTCGTAGTTTTTTGCAAGCTTGGCAACCTCTTTTCATCAAAGTGATTTTCTCCAGTCTCTGCTTAGGTCTACATCAACAGCAAACAAACAATAGAGATAGTACTTGAAATTGCTTTATTGTGTCAAGTTTCACAGAGCTAGCACAAACCGTGTTTGATTTAGAGTTCCAAATACATGTATCCCTATAGGAGAAAACAGAGTGAAACCTAAAAATGAAAACGGTTACTGCAAATGAACGGTTTAACCTAGATGAACGAAATTTGGTTAGCCAAGTGGTTTTGGTGTACTGATCATTACCTAAGAATCATCAAGATTGGGTGAAAAAATGTTTGCTGAGATTTCAGGCAACTCTTAGTTTTATGGAAGCTTGGCAACCCCTTTCCATCAAAGTGATTTTCACCAGTCTCAGCTTAGGGCTACATCAACAGCAAACAAACCATAGAGATAGAACTTGAAACTGCTTTATTGTGTCAAGTTTCAAAGAGCTAGCGCAAACCGTGTTTGATTTAGAGTTCCAAATACATGTATCCCTATAGGAGAAAACAGAGTGAAACCTAAAAATGAAAACGGTTACTGCAAACGAACGATTTAACCTAGAAGAACGAAATTTGGTGAGCCAAGTGGTTTTGGTGTACTGATCATTACCTGAAAGAATCATCAAGATTGGGTGAAAAAATGTTTGCTGAGATTTCAGGCAACTCGTAGTTTTTTGGAATCTTGGCAACCCCTTTCCATCAAAGTGATTTTTGCCAGTCTCTGCTTAGGGCTACATCAACAGCAAACAAACCATAGAGATAGAACTTGAAACTGCTATATTGTGTCAAGTTTCAAAGAGCTAGCACAAACCGTGTTTGATTTAGAGTTCCAAATACATGTATCCCTATAGGAGAAAACAGAGTGAAACCTAAAAATGAAAACGGTTACTGCAAACGAACGGTTTAACCTAGAAGAACGAAATTTGGTGAGCCAAGTGGTTTTGGTGTACTGATCATTACCTGAAAGAATCATCAAGATTGGGTGAAAAAAATGTTTGCTGAGATTTCAGGCAACTCGTAGTTTTTTGGAAGCTTGGCAACCCTTTTCCATCAAAGTGATTTTCGCCAGTCTCTGCTTAGGGCTACATCAACAGCAAACAAACGATAGAGATAGAACTTGAAACTGCTTTATTGTGTCACGTTTCAAAGAGCTAGCACAAACCGTGTTTGATTTAGAGTTCCAAATACATGTATCCCTATAGGAGAAAACAGAGTGAAACCTAAAAATGAAAACGGTTACTGCAAACGAACGGTTTAACCTAGAAGAACGAAATTTGGTGAGCCAAGTGGTTTTGGTGTACTGATCATTACCTGAAAGAATCATCAAGATTGGGTGAAAAAATGTTTGCTGGGATTTCAGGCAACTCGTAGTTTTTTGGAAGCTTGGCAACCCCTTTCCATCTAAATGATTTTCGCCAGTCTCTGCTTAGGGCTACATCAACAGCAAACAAACCATGGAGAAAGAACTTGAAACTGCTTTATTGTGTCAAGTTTCAAGGAGCTAGCACAAACCGTGTTTGATTTAGAGTTCCAAATACATGTATCCCTATAGGAGAAAACAGAGTGAAACCTAATAATGAAAACGGTTACTGCAAACGAACGGTTTAACCTAGAAGAACAAAATTTGGTGAGCCAAGTGGTTTTGGTGCACTGATCATTACCTGAAAGAATCATCAAGATTGGGTGAAAAAATATTAGCTGAGATTTCAGGCAACTCGTAGTTTTTTGGAAGCTTGGCAACCCCTTTCCATCAAAGTGATTTTCGCCAGTGTCTGCTTAGGGTTACATCAACAGCAAACGAACCATAGAGATAGTACTTGAAACTTCTTTATTGTGTCAAGTTTGAAAGAGCTAGCACAAACCGTCTTTCATTTAGAGATCCAAATACATGTATCCCTATAGGAGAAAACAGAGTGAAACCTGAAAATGTAAACGGTTACTGCAAACGAACGGTTTAACCTAGAAGAACGAAATTTGGTGAGCCAAGTGGTTTTGGTGTACTGATCATTACCTGAAAGAATCATCAAGATTGGGTGAAAAAATGTTTGCTGAGATTTCAGGGAACTCGTAGTTTTTTGGAAGCTTGGTAACCACTTTCCATCAAAGTGATTTTCGCCAGTCTCTGCTTAGGGCTACATCAACAGCAAACAAACCATAGAGATAGAACTTGAAACTGCTTTATTGTGTCAAGTTTCAAGGAGCTAGCACAAACCGTGTTTGATTTAGAGTTCCAAATACATGTATCCCTATAGGAGAAAACAGAGTGAAACCTGAAAATGAAAACGGTTACTGCAAACGAACGGTTTAACCTAGAAGAACGAAATTTGGTGAGCCAAGTGGTTTTGGTGTACTGATCATTACCTGAAAGAATCATCAAGATAGGGTGAAAAAATGTTTGCTGAGATTTCAGGCAACTCGTAGTTTTTTGGAAGCTTGGCAACCCCTTTCCATCAAAGTGATTTTCGCCAGTCTCTGCTTAGGGCTACATCAACAGCAAACAAACCATAGAGATAGAACTTGAAACTGCTTTATTGTGTCAAGTTTCAAAGAGCTAGTACACACCGTCTGTCATTTAGAGTTCCAAATACATGTATCCCTATAGGAGAAAACAGAGTGAAACCTAAAAATGAAAACGGTTACTGCAAACGAACGGTTTAACCTAGAAGAACCAAATTTGGTGAGCCAATTGGTTTTTGAGTACTGATCATTACCTGAAAGAATCATCAAGATTGGGTGAAAAAATGTTTGCTGAGATTTCAGGCAACTCGTAGATTTTTGGAAGCATGGGAAACCCTTTCCATCAAAGTGATTTTCGCCAGTCTCTGCTTAGGGCTACATCAACAGCAAACAAACCATAGAGATAGAACTTGAAACTGCTTTATTGTGTCAAGTTTCAAAGAGCTAGCACAAACCGTGTTTGATTTAGAGTTCCAAATACATGTATCCCTATAGGAGAAAACAGAGTGAAACCTAAAAATGAAAACGGTTACTGCAAAAGAACGGTTTAACCTAGAAGAACAAAATTTGGTGAGCCAAGTGGTTTTGGTGTACTGATCATTACGTGAAAGAATCATCAAGATTGGGTGAAAAAATGTTTGCTGAGATTTCAGGCAACTCGTAGTTTTTTGGAAGCTTGGCAACCTCTTTCCATCAAAGTGATTTTCGCCAGTCTATGCTTAGGGCTACATCAACAGCAAACAAACCATAGAAATAGAACTTGAAACTGCTTTATTGTGTCAAGTTTCAAAGAGCTAGCACAAACCGTGTTTGATTTAGAGTTCCAAATACATGTATCCCTATAGGAGAAAACAGAGTGAAACCTAAAAATGAAAACGGTTAGTGCAAACGAACGGTTTAACCTAGAAGAACGAAATTTGGTGAGCAAAGTGGTTTTGATGTACTGATCATTACCTGAAAGAATCATCAAGATTGGGTGAAAAAATGTTTGCTGAGATTTCAGGCAACTCTTAGTTTTATGGAAGCTTGGCAACCCCTTTCCATCAAAGAGATTTTCGCCAGTCTCAGCTTAGGGCTACATCAACAGCAAACAAACCATAGAGATAGAACTTGTAACTGCTTTATTGTGTCAAGTTTCAAAGAGCTAGCGCAAACCGTGTTTGATTTAGAGTTCCAAATACATGTATCCCTATAGGAGAAAACAGAGTGAAACCTAAAAATGAAAACGGTTACTGCAAACGAACGGTTTAACCTAGAAGAACGAAATTTGGTGAGCCAAGTGGTTTTGGTGTACTGATCATTACCTGAAAGAATCTTCAAGATATGGTGAAAAGATGTTTGCTGAGATTTCAGGCAACTCGTAGTTTTTTGGAAGCTTGGCAACCCCTTTCCATCAAAGTGATTTTCGCCAGTCTCTGCTTAGGGCTACATAAACAGCAAAAAACCATAGAGATAGAACTTGAAACTGCTTTATTGTGTCAAGTCTCAAAGAGCTAGCAAAAACCGTGTTTGATTTAGAGTTCCAAATACATGTATCCCTATAGGAGAAAACAGAGTGAAACCTAAAAATGAAAACGGTTACTGCAAACGAACGGTTTAACCTAGAAGAACGAAATTTGGTGAGCCAAGTGGTTTTGGTGTACTGATCATTACCTGAAAGAATCTTCAAGATATGGTGAAAAGATGTTTGCTGAGATTTCAGGCAACTCGTAGTTTTTTGGAAGCTTGGCAACCCCTTTCCATCAAAGTGATTTTCGCCAGTCTCTGCTTAGGGCTACATCAACAGCAAACAAACCATAGAGATAGAACTTGAAACTGCTTTATTGTGTCAAGTTTCAAAGAGCTAGCAAAAACCGTGTTTGATTTAGAGTTCCAAATACATGTATCCGTATAGGAAAAAACAGAGTGAAACCTAAAAATGAAAACGTTTACTGGGAACGAACGGTTTAACCTAGAAGAACGAAATTTGGTGAGCCAAGTGGTTTTGGTGTACTGATCATTACCTGAAAGAATCATCAACATTGGGTGAAAAAATGTTTGCTCATATTTAAGGCAACTCGTAGTTTTTTGCAAGCTAGGCAACCTCTTTTCATCAAAGTGATTTTCTCCAGTCTCTGCTTAGGTCTACATCAACAGCAAACAAACAATAGAGATAGTACTTGAAATTGCTTTATTGTGTCAAGTTTCACAGAGCTAGCACAAACCGTGTTTGATTTAGAGTTCCAAATACATGTATCCCTATAGGAGAAAACAGAGTGAAACCTAAAAATGAAAACGGTTACTGCAAATGAACGGTTTAACCTAGATGAACGAAATTTGGTTAGCCAAGTGGTTTTGGTGTACTGATCATTACCTGAAAGAATCATCAAGATTGGGTGAAAAAATGTTTGCTGAGATTTCAGGCAACTCTTAGTTTTATGGAAGCTTGGCAACCCCTTTCCATCAAAGTGATTTTCACCAGTCTCAGCTTAGGGCTACATCAACAGCAAACAAACCATAGAGATAGAACTTGAAACTGCTTTATTGTGTCAAGTTTCAAAGAGCTAGCGCAAACCGTGTTTGATTTAGAGTTCCAAATACATGTATCCCTATAGGAGAAAACAGAGTGAAACCTAAAAATGAAAACGGTTACTGCAAACGAACGATTTAACCTAGAAGAACGAAATTTGGTGAGCCAAGTGGTTTTGGTGTACTGATCATTACCTGAAAGAATCATCAAGATTGGGTGAAAAAATGTTTGCTGAGATTTCAGGCAACTCGTAGTTTTTTGGAATCTTGGCAACCCCTTTCCATCAAAGTGATTTTTGCCAGTCTCTGCTTAGGGCTACATCAACAGCAAACAAACCATAGAGATAGAACTTGAAACTGCTATATTGTGTCAAGTTTCAAAGAGCTAGCACAAACCGTGTTTGATTTAGAGTTCCAAATACATGTATCCCTATAGGAGAAAACAGAGTGAAACCTAAAAATGAAAACGGTTACTGCAAACGAACGGTTTAACCTAGAAGAACGAAATTTGGTGAGCAAAGTGGTTTTGATGTACTGATCATTACCTGATAGAATCATCAAGATTGGGTGAAAAAATGTTTGCTGAGATTTCAGGCAACTCTTAGTTTTATGGAAGCTTGGCAACCCCTTTCCATCAAAGAGATTTTCGCCAGTCTCAGCTTAGGGCTACATCAACAGCAAACAAACCATAGAGATAGAACTTGTAACTGCTTTATTGTGTCAAGTTTCAAAGAGCTAGCGCAAACCGTGTTTGATTTAGAGTTCCAAATACATGTATCCCTATAGGAGAAAACAGAGTGAAACCTAAAAATGAAAACGGTTACTGCAAACGAACGGTTTAACCTAGAAGAACGAAATTTGGTGAGCCAAGTGGTTTTGGTGTACTGATCATTACCTGAAAGAATCTTCAAGATATGGTGAAAAGATGTTTGCTGAGATTTCAGGCAACTCGTAGTTTTTTGGAAGCTTGGCAACCCCTTTCCATCAAAGTGATTTTCGCCAGTCTCTGCTTAGGGCTACATAAACAGCAAAAAACCATAGAGATAGAACTTGAAACTGCTTTATTGTGTCAAGTTTCAAAGAGCTAGCAAAAACCGTGTTTGATTTAGAGTTCCAAATACATGTATCCCTATAGGAGAAAACAGAGTGAAACCTAAAAATGAAAACGGTTACTGCAAACGAACGGTTTAACCTAGAAGAACGAAATTTGGTGAGCCAAGTGGTTTTGGTGTACTGATCATTACCTGAAAGAATCTTCAAGATATGGTGAAAAGATGTTTGCTGAGATTTCAGGCAACTCGTAGTTTTTTGGAAGCTTGGCAACCCCTTTCCATCAAAGTGATTTTCGCCAGTCTCTGCTTAGGGCTACATCAACAGCAAACAAACCATAGAGATAGAACTTGAAACTGCTTTATTGTGTCAAGTTTCAAAGAGCTAGCAAAAACCGTGTTTGATTTAGAGTTCCAAATACATGTATCCGTATAGGAAAAAACAGAGTGAAACCTAAAAATGAAAACGGTTACTGCGAACGAACGGTTTAAACTAGAAGAACGAAATTTGGTGAGCCAAGTGGTTTTGGTGTACTGATCATTACCTGAAAGAATCATCAACATTGGGTGAAAAAATGTTTGCTCATATTTAAGGCAACTCGTAGTTTTTTGCAAGCTTGGCAACCTCTTTTCATCAAAGTGATTTTCTCCAGTCTCTGCTTAGGTCTACATCAACAGCAAACAAACAATAGAGATAGTACTTGAAATTGCTTTATTGTGTCAAGTTTCACAGAGCTAGCACAAACCGTGTTTGATTTAGAGTTCCAAATACATGTATCCCTATAGGAGAAAACAGAGTGAAACCTAAAAATGAAAACGGTTACTGCAAATGAACGGTTTAACCTAGATGAACGAAATTTGGTTAGCCAAGTGGTTTTGGTGTACTGATCATTACCTGAAAGAATCATCAAGATTGGGTGAAAAAATGTTTGCTGAGATTTCAGGCAACTCTTAGTTTTATGGAAGCTTGGCAACCCCTTTCCATCAAAGTGATTTTCACCAGTCTCAGCTTAGGGCTACATCAACAGCAAACAAACCATAGAGATAGAACTTGAAACTGCTTTATTGTGTCAAGTTTCAAAGAGCTAGCGCAAACCGTGTTTGATTTAGAGTTCCAAATACATGTATCCCTATAGGAGAAAACAGAGTGAAACCTAAAAATGAAAACGGTTACTGCAAACGAACGATTTAACCTAGAAGAACGAAATTTGGTGAGCCAAGTGGTTTTGGTGTACTGATCATTACCTGAAAGAATCATCAAGATTGGGTGAAAAAATGTTTGCTGAGATTTCAGGCAACTCGTAGTTTTTTGGAATCTTGGCAACCCCTTTCCATCAAAGTGATTTTTGCCAGTCTCTGCTTAGGGCTACATCAACAGCAAACAAACCATAGAGATAGAACTTGAAACTGCTATATTGTGTCAAGTTTCAAAGAGCTAGCACAAACCGTGTTTGATTTAGAGTTCCAAATACAGGTATCCCTATAGGAGAAAACAGAGTGAAACCTAAAAATGAAAACGGTTACTGCAAACGAACGGTTTAACCTAGAAGAACGAAATTTGGTGAGCCAAGTGGTTTTGGTGTACTGATCATTACCTGAAAGAATCATCAAGATTGGGTGAAAAAAATGTTTGCTGAGATTTCAGGCAACTCGTAGTTTTTTGGAAGCTTGGCAACCCTTTTCCATCAAAGTGATTTTCGCCAGTCTCTGCTTAGGGCTACATCAACAGCAAACAAACGATAGAGATAGAATTTGAAACTGCTTTATTGTGTCACGTTTCAAAGAGCTAGCACAAACCGTGTTTGATTTAGAGTTCCAAATACATGTATCCCTATAGGAGAAAACAGAGTGAAACCTAAAAATGAAAACGGTTACTGCAAACGAACGGTTTAACCTAGAAGAACGAAATTTGGTGAGCCAAGTGGTTTTGGTGTACTGATCATTACCTGAAAGAATCATCAAGATTGGGTGAAAAAATGTTTGCTGGGATTTCAGGCAACTCGTAGTTTTTTGGAAGCTTGGCAACCCCTTTCCATCTAAATGATTTTCGCCAGTCTCTGCTTAGGGCTACATCAACAGCAAACAAACCATGGAGAAAGAACTTGAAACTGCTTTATTGTGTCAAGTTTCAAGGAGCTAGCACAAACCGTGTTTGATTTAGAGTTCCAAATACATGTATCCCTATAGGAGAAAACAGAGTGAAACCTAATAATGAAAACGGTTACTGCAAACGAACGGTTTAACCTAGAAGAACGAAATTTGGTGAGCCAAGTGGTTTTGGTGCACTGATCATTACCTGAAAGAATCATCAAGATTGGGTGAAAAAATATTAGCTGAGATTTCAGGCAACTCGTAGTTTTTTGGAAGCTTGGCAACCCCTTTCCATCAAAGGGATTTTCGCCAGTGTCTGCTTAGGGTTACATCAACAGCAAACGAACCATAGAGATAGTACTTGAAACTTCTTTATTGTGTCAAGTTTGAAAGAGCTAGCACAAACCGTCTTTCATTTAGAGATCCAAATACATGTATCCCTATAGGAGAAAACAGAGTGAAACCTGAAAATGTAAACGGTTACTGCAAACGAACGGTTTAACCTAGAAGAACGAAATTTGGTGAGCAAAGTGGTTTTGGTGTACTGATCATTACCTGAAAGAATCATCAAGATTGGGTGAAAAAATGTTTGCTGAGATTTCAGGGAACTCGTAGTTTTTTGGAAGCTTGGTAACCACTTTCCATCAAAGTGATTTTCGCCAGTCTCTGCTTAGGGCTACATCAACAGCAAACAAACCATAGAGATAGAACTTGAAACTGCTTTATTGTGTCAAGTTTCAAAGAGCTAGCACAAACCGTGTTTGATTTAGAGTTCCAAATACATGTATCCCTATAGGAGAAAACAGAGTGAAACCTGAAAATGAAAACGGTTACTGCAAACGAACGGTTTAACCTAGAAGAACGAAATTTGGTGAGCCAAGTGGTTTTGGTGTACTGATCATTACCTGAAAGAATCATCAAGATAGGGTGAAAAAATGTTTGCTGAGATTTCAGGCAACTCGTAGTTTTTTGGAAGCTTGGCAACCCCTTTCCATCAAAGTGATTTTCGCCAGTCTCTGCTTAGGGCTACATCAACAGCAAACAAACCATAGAGATAGAACTTGAAACTGCTTTATTGTGTCAAGTTTCAAAGAGCTAGTACACACCGTCTGTCATTTAGAGTTCCAAATACATGTATCCCTATAGGAGAAAACAGAGTGAAACCTAAAAATGAAAACGGTTACTGAAAACGAACGGTTTAACCTAGAAGAACGAAATTTGGTGAGCCAAGTGGTTTTGGTGTACTGATCATTACCTGAAAGAATCATCAAGATTAGGTGAAAAAATGTTTGCTGAGATTTCAGGCAACTCGTAGTTTTTTGGAAGCTTGGCAACCCCTTTCCATCAAAGTGATTTTTGCCAGTCTCTGCTTAGGGCTACATCAACAGCAAACAAACCATAGAGATAGAACTTGAAACTGCTTTATTGTGTCAAGTCTCAAAGAGCTAGCACAAACCGTGTTTGATTTAGAGTTCCAAATACATGTATCCCTATAGGAGAAAACAGAGTGAAACCTAAAAATGAAAACGGTTACTGCAAACGAACGGTGTAACCTAGAAGAACGAAATTTGGTGAGCCAAGTGGTTTTGGTGTACTGATCATTACCTGAAAGAATCATCAAGATTGGGTGAAAAAAATGTTTGCTGAGATTTCAGGCAACTCGTAGTTTTTGGGAAGCTTGGCAACCCCTTTCCATCAAAGTGATTTTCGCCAGTCTCTGCTTAGGGCTACATCAACAGCAAACAAACCATAGAGATAGAACTTGAAACTGCTTTATTGTGTCAAGTTTCAAAGAGCTAGTACAAACCGTCTGTCATTTAGAGTTCCAAATACATGTATCCCTATAGGAGAAAACAGAGTGAAACCTAAAAATTAAAAACGGTAACTGAAAACGAACGGTTTAACCTAGAAGAAGGAAATTTGGTGAGGCAAGTGGTTTTGGTGTACTGATCATTACCTGAAAGAATCATCAAGATATGGTGAAAAAAATGTTTGCTGAGATTTCAGGCAACTAGTAGTTTTTTGGTAGCTTGGCAACCCCGTTCCATCAATGTGATTTTCGCCAGTCTCTGCTTTGGGATAAATCAACAGCAAACAAACCATAGAGATAGAACTGGAAACTGCTTCATTGTGTAAAGTTTCAAAGAGCTTGTACAAACCGTCTTTCATTTAGAGTTCCAAATACATGTATCCCTATAGGACTAAACAGAGTGAAACCTAAAAATCAAAACGGTTACTGCAAAAGAACGGTTTAACCTAGAAGAACGAAATGTGGTGAGCCAAGTGGTTTTGGTGTACTGATCATTACCTGAAAGAATCATCAAGATAATGGTGAAAAAATGTTTGCTGAGATTTCAGGGAACTCGTAATTTTTTGGAAGCTTGGCAAACCCTTTCCATCAAAATGATTTTCGCCAGTCTCTGCTTAGGGCTACATCAACAGCAAACAAACCATGGAGAAAGAACTTGAAATTGCTTTATTGTGTCAAGTTTCAAGGAGCTAGCACAAACCGTGTTTGATTTAGAGTTCCAAATACATGTATCCCTATAGGAGAAAACAGAGTGAAACCTAAAAATGAAAACGGTTACTGCAAACGAACGGTTTAACCTAGAAGAACGAAATTTGGTGAGCCAAGTGGTTTTGGTGCACTGATCATTACCTGAAAGAATCATCAAGATTGGGTGAAAAAATATTAGCTGAGATTTCAGGCAACTCGTAGTTTTTTGGAAGCTTGGCAACCCCTTTCCATCAAAGGGATTTTCGCCAGTGTCTGCTTAGGGTTACATCAACAGCAAACGAACCATAGAGATAGTACTTGAAACTTCTTTATTGTGTCAAGTTTGAAAGAGCTAGCACAAACCGTCTTTCATTTAGAGATCCAAATACATGTATCCCTATAGGAGAAAACAGAGTGAAACCTGAAAATGTAAACGGTTACTGCAAACGAACGGTTTAACCTAGAAGAACGAAATTTGGTGAGCCAAGTGGTTTTGGTGTACTGATCATTACCTGAAAGAATCATCAAGATTGGGTGAAAAAATGTTTGCTGAGATTTCAGGGAACTCGTAGTTTTTTGGAAGCTTGGTAACCACTTTCCATCAAAGTGATTTTCGCCAGTCTCTGCTTAGGGCTACATCAACAGCAAACAAACCATAGAGATAGAACTTGAAACTGCTTCATTGTGTCAAGTTTCAAAGAGCTAGCACAAACCGTGTTTGAATTAGAGTTCGAAATACATGTATCCCTATAGGAGAAAACAGAGTGAAACCTGAAAATGAAAACGGTTACTGCAAACGAACGGTTTAACCTAGAAGAACGAAATTTGGTGAGCCAAGTGGTTTAGGTGTACTGATCATTACCTGAAAGAATCATCAAGATAGGGTGAAAAAATGTTTGCTGAGATTTCAGGCAACTCGTAGTTTTTTGGAAGCTTGGCAACCCCTTTCCATCAAAGTGATTTTCGCCAGTCTCTGCTTAGGGCTACATCAACAGCAAACAAACCATAGAGATAGAACTTGAAACTGCTTTATTGTGTCAAGTTTCAAAGTGCTAGTACACACCGTCTGTCATTTAGAGTTCCAAATACATGTATCCCTATAGGAGAAAACAGAGTGAAACCTAAAAATGAAAACGGTTACTGCAAACGAACGGTTTAACCTAGAAGAACCAAATTTGGTGAGCCAATTGGTTTTTGAGTACTGATCATTACCTGAAAGAATCATCAAGATTGGGTGAAAAAATGTTTGCTGAGATTTCAGGCAACTCGTAGATTTTTGGAAGCATGGGAAACCCTTTCCATCAAAGTGATTTTCGCCAGTCTCTGCTTAGGGCTACATCAACAGCAAACAAACCATAGAGATAGAACTTGAAACTGCTTTATTGTGTCAAGTTTCAAAGAGCTAGCACAAACCGTGTTTGATTTAGAGTTCCAAATACATGTATCCCTATAGGAGAAAACAGAGTGAAACCTAAAAATGAAAACGGTTACTGCAAAAGAACGGTTTAACCTAGAAGAACAAAATTTGGTGAGCCAAGTGGTTTTGGTGTACTGATCATTACCTGAAAGAATCATCAAGATTGGGTGAAAAAATGTTTGCTGAGATTTCAGGCAACTCGTAGTTATTTGGAAGCTTGGCAACCTCTTTCCATCAAAGTGATTTTCGCCAGTCTATGCTTAGGGCTACATCAACAGCAAACAAACCATAGAAATAGAACTTGAAACTGCTTTATTGTGTCAAGTTTCAAAGAGCTAGCACAAACCGTGTTTTATTTAGAGTTCCAAATACATGTATCCCTATAGGAGAAAACAGAGTGAAACCTAAAAATGAAAACGGTTACTGCAAACGAACGGTTTAACCTAGAAGAACGAAATTTGGTGAGCAAAGTGGTTTTGGTGTACTGATCATTACCTGAAAGAATCATCAAGATTGGGTGAAAAAATGTTTGCTGAGATTTCAGGCAACTCTTAGTTTTATGGAAGCTTGGCAACCCCTTTCCATCAAAGAGATTTTCGCCAGTCTCAGCTTAGGGCTACATCAACAGCAAACAAACCATAGAGATAGAACTTGTAACTGCTTTATTGTGTCAAGTTTCAAAGAGCTAGCGCAAACCGTGTTTGATTTAGAGTTCCAAATACATGTATCCCTATAGGAGAAAACAGAGTGAAACCTAAAAATGAAAACGGTTACTGCAAACGAACGGTGTAACCTAGAAGAACGAAATTTGGTGAGCCAAGTGGTTTTGGTGTACTGATCATTACCTGAAAGAATCATCAAGATTGGGTGAAAAAAATGTTTGCTGAGATTTCAGGCAACTCGTAGTTTTTTGGAAGCTTGGCAACCCCTTTCCATCAAAGTGATTTTCGCCAGTCTCTGCTTAGGGCTACATCAACAGCAAACAAACCATAGAGATAGAACTTGAAACTGCTTTATTGTGTCAAGTTTCAAAGAGCTAGTACAAACCGTCTGTCATTTAGAGTTCCAAATACATGTATCCCTATAGGAGAAAACAGAGTGAAACCTAAAAATGAAAACGGTTACTGCAAACGAACGGTTTAACCTAGAAGAACGAAATTTGGTGAGCAAAGTGGTTTTGATGTACTGATCATTACCTGAAAGAATCATCAAGATTGGGTGAAAAAATGTTTGCTGAGATTTCAGGCAACTCTTAGTTTTATGGAAGCTTGGCAACCCCTTTCCATCAAAGAGATTTTCGCCAGTCTCAGCTTAGGGCTACATCAACAGCAAACAAACCATAGAGATAGAACTTGTAACTGCTTTATTGTGTCAAGTTTCAAAGAGCTAGCGCAAACCGTGTTTGATTTAGAGTTCCAAATACATGTATCCCTATAGGAGAAAACAGAGTGAAACCTAAAAATGAAAACGGTTACTGAAAACGAACGGTTTAACCTAGAAGAACGAAATTTGGTGAGCCAAGTGGTTTTGGTGTACTGATCATTACCTGAAAGAATCATCAAGATTAGGTGAAAAAATGTTTGCTGAGATTTCAGGCAACTCGTAGTTTTTTGGAAGCTTGGCAACCCCTTTCCATCAAAGTGATTTTTGCCAGTCTCTGCTTAGGGCTACATCAACAGCAAACAAACCATAGAGATAGAACTTGAAACTGCTTTATTGTGTCAAGTCTCAAAGAGCTAGCACAAACCGTGTTTGATTTAGAGTTCCAAATACATGTATCCCTATAGGAGAAAACAGAGTGAAACCTAAAAATGAAAACGGTTACTGCAAACGAACGGTGTAACCTAGAAGAACGAAATTTGGTGAGCCAAGTGGTTTTGGTGTACTGATCATTACCTGAAAGAATCATCAAGATTGGGTGAAAAAAATGTTTGCTGAGATTTCAGGAAACTCGTAGTTTTTTGGAAGCTTGGCAACCCCTTTCCATCAAAGTGATTTTCGCCAGTCTCTGCTTAGGGCTACATCAACAGCAAACAAACCATAGAGATAGAACTTGAAACTGCTTTATTGTGTCAAGTTTCAAAGAGCTAGTACAAACCGTCTGTCATTTAGAGGTCCAAATACATGTATCCCTATAGGAGAAAACAGAGTGAAACCTAAAAATTAAAAACGGTAACTGAAAACGAACGGTTTAACCTAGAAGAAGGAAATTTGGTGAGGCAAGTGGTTTTGGTGTACTGATCATTACCTGAAAGAATCATCAAGATATGGTGAAAAAATGTTTGCTGAGATTTCAGGCAACTAGTAGTTTTTTGGTAGCTTGGCAACCCCGTTCCATCAATGTGATTTTCGCCAGTCTCTGCTTTGGGATAAATCAACAGCAAACAAACCATAGAGATAGAACTGGAAACTGCTTCATTGTGTAAAGTTTCAAAGAGCTTGTACAAACCGTCTTTCATTTAGAGTTCCAAATACATGTATCCCTATAGGACTAAACAGAGTGAAACCTAAAAATCAAAACGGTTACTGCAAAAGAACGGTTTAACCTAGAAGAACGAAATTTGGTGAGCCAAGTGGTTTTGGTGTACTGATCATTACCTGAAAGAATCATCAAGATAATGGTGAAAAAATGTTTGCTGAGATTTCAGGGAACTCGTAATTTTTTGGAAGCTTGGCAAACCCTTTCCATCAAAATGATTTTCGCCAGTCTCTGCTTAGGGCTACATCAACAGCAAACAAACCATGGAGAAAGAACTTGAAACTGCTTTATTGTGTCAAGTTTCAAGGAGCTAGCACAAACCGTGTTTGATTTAGAGTTCCAAATACATGTATCCCTATAGGAGAAAACAGAGTGAAACCTAATAATGAAAACGGTTTCTGCAAACGAACGGTTTAACCTAGAAGAACGAAATTTGGTGAGCCAAGTAGTTTTGGTGCACTGATCATTACCTGAAAGAATCATCAAGATTGGGTGAAAAAATATTAGCTGAGATTTCAGGCAACTCGTAGTTTTTTGGAAGCTTGTCAACCCCTTTCCATCAAAGGGATTTTCGCCAGTCTCTGCTTAGGGTTACATCAACAGCAAACGAACCATAGAGATAGTACTTGAAACTGCTTTATTGTGTCAAGTTTCAAAGAGCTAGCACAAACCGTGTTTGATTTAGAGTTCCAAATACATGTATCCCTATAGGAGAAAACAGAGTGAAACCTAAAAATGAAAACGGTTACTGCAAACGAACGGTTTAACCTAGAAGAACGAAATTTGGGGAGCCAAGTGGTTTTGGTGTACTGATCATTACCTGAAAGAATCATCAAGATTGGGTGAAAAAATGTTTGCTGAGATTTCAGGCAACTCGTAGTTTTTTGGAAGCTTGGCAACCCCTTTCCATCAAAGTGATTTTCGCCAGTCTCTGCTTAGGGCTACATCAACAGCAAACAAACCATAGAGATAGAACTTGAAACTGCTTTATTGTGTCAAGTTTCAAAGAGCTAGCACAAACCGTGTTTGATTTAGAGTTCCAAATACATGTATCCCTATAGGAAAAAACAGAGTGAAACCTAAAAATGAAAACGGTTACTGCAAATGAACGGTTTAACCTAGAAGAACGAAATTTGGTGAGCAAAGCGGTTTTGGTGTACTAATAATTACCTTAAAGAATCATCAAGATTGGGTGAAAAAATGTTTGCTGAGATTTCAGGCAACTCGTAGTTTTTCGGATGCTTGGCAACCCGTTTCCATCCAAGTGATTTTCGCCAGTCTCTGCTTAGGGCTACATCAACAGCAAACAAACCATAGATATAGAACTTGAAACTGCTTTATTGTGTCAAGTATCAAAGAGCTAGTACAAACCGTGTTTGATTTAGAGTTCCAAATACATGTATCCCTATAGGAGAAAACAGAGTGAAACCTAAAAATGAAAACGGTTACTGCAAATGAACGGTTTAACCTAGAAGAACGAAATTTGGTGAGCCAAGTGGTTTTGGTGTACTGATCATTACCTGAAAGAATCATCAAGGTTGGGTGAAAAAATGTTTGCTGAGATTTCAGACAACTCGTAGTTTCTTGGAAGCTTGGCAACCCCTTTTTATCAAAGTGATTTTCGCCAGTCTCTGCTTAGGGCTACATCAACAGCAAACAAACCATAGAGATAGAACTTGAAACTGCTTTATTGTGTCAAGTTTCAAAGAGCTAGGACAAACCGTGTTTGATTTAGAGTTCCAAATACATGTATCCCTATAGGAGAAAACAGAATGATACCTAAAAATGAAAACGGTTACTGCAAACGAACGGTTTAACCTAGAAGAACGAAATTTGGTGAGCCAAGTGGTTTCGGTGTACTGATCATTTCCTGAAAGAATCATCAAGATATGGTGAAAAGATGTTTGCTGAGATTTCAGGCAACTCGTAGTTTTTTGGAGGTTTGGCAACCCCTTTCCATCAAAGTGATTTTCGCCAGTCTCTGCTTAGGGCTACATCAACAGCAAACAAACCATAGAGATAGAACTTGAAACTGCTTTATTGTGTCAAGTTTCAAAGAGATAGCACAAACCGTGTTTGATTTAGAGTTCCAAATACATGTATCCCTGTAGGAGAAAACAGAGTGAAACCTAAAAATGAAAACGGTTACTGCAAACGAACGGTTTAACATAGAAGAACGAAATTTGGTGAGCCAAGTGGTTTTGGTGTACTGATCATTACCTGAACGAATCATCAAGATTGGGTGAAACAATGTTTGCTGAGATTACAGGCAACTCGTAGTTTTTTATAAGCTTGGCAACCCCTTTCCATCAAAGTGATTTTCGCAAGTTTCTGCTTAGGGCTACATCAATAGCAAACAAACCATAGAGATAGAACTTGAAACTGCTTTATTGTGTCAAGTTTCAAAGAGCTAGCACAAACCGTGTTTGATTTAGAGTTCCAAATATATGTATCCCTATAGGAGAAAACAGAGTGAAACCTAAAAATGAAAACGGTTACTGCAAACGAACGGTTTAAACTAGAAGAACGAAATTTGGTGAGCCAAGTGGTTGTGGGGTACTGATCATTACCAGAAAGAATCATCAAGATTGGGTGAAAAAATGTGTGCTGAGATTTCAGGAAACTCATCGTTTTTTGGAAGCTTGGCAACCCCTTTCCATCAAAATGATTTTAGCCATTCTCTGCTTAGGGCTACATCAACAGCAAAAAAAATCATAGAGATAGAAGTTGAAACTGCTTTATTGTGTCAAGTTTCAAGGAGTTAGCACAAACCGTGTTTGATTTAGAGTTCCAAATACATGTATTTCTATAGGAGAAAACAGCGTGAAACCTAAAAATGAAAACGGTTACTGCAAACGAACGGTTCAACCTAGAAGAACGAAATTTGGTGAGCCAAGTGGTTTTGGTGTACTGATCATTGCCTGAAAGAATCATCAAGATTGGGTGAAAAAATGTTTGCTGAGATTTCAGGCAACTCGTAGTTTTTTGGAAGCTTGGCAACCCCTTTCCATCAAAGTAATTTTCGCCAGTCTCTGCTTAGGGCTACATCAACAGCCAACAAACCATGGAGATAGAACTTGAAACTGCTTTATTGTGTCAAGTTTCAAAGAGCTAGCACAAACCGTGTTTGATTTAGAGTTCCAAATACATGTATCCCTATAGGAAAAAACAGAGTGAAACCTAAAAATGAAAACGGTTACTGCAAATGAACGGTTTAACCTAGAAGAACGAAATTTGGTGAGCAAAGCGGTTTTGGTGTACTAATAATTACCTTAAAGAATCATCAAGATTGGGTGAAAAAATGTTTGCTGAGATTTCAGGCAACTCGTAGTTTTTCGGATGCTTGGCAACCCGTTTCCATCCAAGTGATTTTCGCCAGTCTCTGCTTAGGGCTACATCAACAGCAAACAAACCATAGATATAGAACTTGAAACTGCTTTATTGTGTCAAGTATCAAAGAGCTAGTACAAACCGTGTTTGATTTAGAGTTCCAAATACATGTATCCCTATAGGAGAAAACAGAGTGAAACCTAAAAATGAAAACGGTTACTGCAAATGAACGGTTTAACCTAGAAGAACGAAATTTGGTGAGCCAAGTGGTTTTGGTGTACTGATCATTACCTGAAAGAATCATCAAGGTTGGGTGAAAAAATGTTTGCTGAGATTTCAGACAACTCGTAGATTCTTGGAAGCTTGGCAACCCCTTTTTATCAAAGTGATTTTCGCCAGTCTCTGCTTAGGGCTACATCAACAGCAAACAAACCATAGAGATAGAACTTGAAACTGCTTTATTGTGTCAAGTTTCAAAGAGCTAGGACAAACCGTGTTTGATTTAGAGTTCCAAATACATGTATCCCTATAGGAGAAAACAGAATGATACCTAAAAATGAAAACGGTTACTGCAAACGAACGGTTTAACCTAGAAGAACGAAATTTGGTGAGCCAAGTGGTTTCGGTGTACTGATCATTTCCTGAAAGAATCATCAAGATTGGGTGAAAAAATGTTTGCTGAGAGTTCAGGCAACTCGTAGTTTTTTGGAAACTTGGCAACCCTTTCCATCAAAGTGATTTTTGCCAGTCTCTGCTTAGGGCTACATCAACAGCCAAAAAACCGTGGAGATAGAACTTGAAACTGCTTTATTGTGTCAAGTTTCAAAGAGCTAGCACAAACCGTCTTTCATTTAGAGTTCCAAATACATGTATCCCTATAGGAGAAAACAGAGTGAAACCTAAAAATGAAAACGGTTACTGCAAACGAACGGTTTAACCTAGAAGAATTAAATTTGGTGAGCCAAGTGGTTTTGTTTTACTGATCATTACCTGAAAGTATCATCAAAATTGGGTGAAAAAATGTTTGCTAAGATTTCAGGCAACTCGAATTTTTTTGGAAGCTTGGCAACCCCTTTCCATCAAAATGATTTTTGCCAGTCTCTGCTTAGGGCTACATCAACAGCAAACAAACCATAGAGATATAACTTGAATCTGCTTTATTGTGTCAAGTTTGAAAGAGCTAGCACAAACCGTGTTTGATTTAGAGTTCCAAATACATGTATCCCTATAGGAGAAAACAGAGTGAAACCTAAAAATGAAAACGGTTACTGCAAACGAACAGTTTAACCTAGAAGAACGAAATTTGGTGAGCCAAGTGGTTTTGGTGTACTGATCATTACCTGAAAGAATCATCAAGATATGGTGAAAAGATGTTTGCTGAGATTTCAGGCAACTCGTAGTTTTTTGGAGGTTTGGCAACCCCTTTCCATCAAAGTGATTTTCGCCAGTCTCTGCTTAGGGCTACATCAACAGCAAACAAACCATAGAGATAGAACTTGAAACTGCTTTATTGTGTCAAGTTTCAAAGAGATAGCACAAACCGTGTTTGATTTAGAGTTCCAAATACATGTATCCCTGTAGGAGAAAACAGAGTGAAACCTAAAAATGAAAACGGTTACTGCAAACGAACGGTTTAACATAGAAGAACGAAATTTGGTGAGCCAAGTGGTTTTGGTGTACTGATCATTACCTGAAAGAATCATCAAGATTGGGTGAAACAATGTTTGCTGAGATTACAGGCAACTCGTAGTTTTTTATAAGCTTGGCAACCCCTTTCCATCAAAGTGATTTTCGCAAGTTTCTGCTTAGGGCTACATCAATAGCAAACAAACCATAGAGATAGAACTTGAAACTGCTTTATTGTGTCAAGTTTCAAAGAGCTAGCACAAACCGTGTTTGATTTAGAGTTCCAAATACATGTATCCCTATAGGAGAAAACAGAGTGAAACCTAAAAATGAAAACGGTTACTGCAAACGAACGGTTTAAACTAGAAGAACGAAATTTGGTGAGCCAAGTGGTTGTGGGGTACTGATCATTACCAGAAAGAATCATCAAGATTGGGTGAAAAAATGTGTGCTGAGATTTCAGGAAACTCATCGTTTTTTGGAAGCTTGGCAACCCCTTTCCATCAAAATGATTTTAGCCATTCTCTGCTTAGGGCTACATCAACAGCAAAAAAATCATAGAGATAGAAGTTGAAACTGCTTTATTGTGTCAAGTTTCAAGGAGTTAGCACAAACCGTGTTTGATTTAGAGTTCCAAATACATGTATTTCTATAGGAGAAAACAGCGTGAAACCTAAAAATGAAAACGGTTACTGCAAACGAACGGTTCAACCTAGAAGAACGAAATTTGGTGAGCCAAGTGGTTTTGGTGTACTGATCATTGCCTGAAAGAATCATCAAGATTGGGTGAAAAAATGTTTGCTGAGATTTCAGGCAACTCGTAGTTTTTTGGAAGCTTGGCAACCCCTTTCCATCAAAGTGATTTTCGCCAGTCTCTGCTTAGGGCTACATCAACAGCCAACAAACCATGGAGATAGAACTTGAAACTGCTTTATTGTGTCAAGTTTCAAAGAGCTAGCACAAACCGTGTTTGATTTAGAGTTCCAAATACATGTATCCCTATAGGAGAAAACAGAGTGAAACCTAAAAATGAAAACGGTACTGCAAACGAACGGTTTAACCTAGAAGAACGAAATTTGGTGATCCAAGTGGTTTTGGTGTTCTGATCATTACCTGAAAGAATCATCAAGATTGGGTGAAAAAATGTTTGCTGAGATTTCAGGCAACTCGTAGTTTTTTGGAAGCTTGGCAACCCCTTTCCATCTAAATGATTTTCGCCAGTCTCTGCTTAGGGCTACATCAACAGCAAACAAACCATAGAGATAGAACTTGAAACTGCTTTATTGTTTCAAATTTCAAGGAGCTAGCACAAACCGTGTTTGATTTAGAGTTCCAAATACATATATCCCTATAGGAGAAAACAGAGTGAAACCTAAAAATGGAAACGGTTACTGGAAACGAACGGTTTAACCTAGAAGAACGAAATTTGGTGAGCCAAGTGGTTTTGGTGTACTGATCATTACCTGAAAGAATCATCAAGATTGGGTGAAAAAATGTTTGCTGAGATTTCAGGCAACTCGTAGATTTTTGGAAGCTTGGCAACCCCTTTCCATCAAAGTGATTTTCGCCAGTCTCTGCTTAGGGCAACATCAACAGCAAACAAACCATTGAGATAGAACTTGAAACTGCTTTATTGTGTCAAGTTTCAAAGAGCTAGTACAAACCGTCTTTCATTTAGAGTTACAAATACATGTATCCCTATAGGAGAAAACAGAGTGAAACCTAAAAATGAAAACGGTTACTGCAAACGAACGGTTTAACCTAGAAGAACGAAATTTGGTGAGCCAAGTGGTTTTGGTGTACTGATCATTACCTGAAAGAATCATCAAGATATGGTGAAAAAATGTTTGCTGAGATTTCAGGCAACTCGTAGTTTTTTGGAGGCTTGGCAACCCCTTTCCATCAAAGTGATTTTCGCCAGTCTCTGCTTAGGGCTACATCAACAGCAAACAAACCATAGAGATAGTACTTGAAACTGCTTTATTGTTTCAAATTTCAAAGAGCTAGCACAAACCGTCTCTCATTTAGAGTTCCAAATACATGTATCCCTATAGGAGAAAACAGAGTGAAACCTAAAAATGAAAACGGTTACTGCAAACGAACGGTTTAACCTAGAAGAACGAAATTTGGTGAGCCAAGTGGTTTTGGTGTACTGATCAAAACCTGAAAGAATCATCAAGATTGGGTGAAAAAGTATTTGTTGAGATTTCAGGCAACTCGTAGTTTTTTGGAAGCTTGGCAACCCCTTTCCATCAAAGTAATTTTCACCAGTCTCTGCTTAGGGTTACATCAACAGCAAACAAACCATAGAGATAGTACTTGAAACTGCTTCATTGTGTCAAGTTTCAAAGAGCTAGTACAAACCGTCTTTCATTTAGAGTTCCAAATACATGTATCTCTATAGGAGAAAACAGAGCGAAACCTAAAAATGAAAACGGTTACTGCAAACGAACGGTTTAACCTAGAAGAACGAAATTTGGTGAGCCAAGTGGTTTTGGTGTACTGATCAAAACCTGAAAGAATCATCAAGATTGGGTGAAAAAGTATTTGTTGAGATTTCAGGAAACTCGTAGTTTTTTGGAAGCTTGGCAACCCCTTTCCATCAAAGTAATTTTCACCAGTCTCTGCTTAGGGCTACATCAACAGCAAACAAACCATAAAGATAGAACTTGAAACTGCTTTATTCTGTCAAGTTTCAAAGAGCTAGTACAAACCGTCTTTCATTTAGAGTTCCAAATACATGTATCTCTATAGGAGAAAACAGAGTGAAAACTAAAAATGAAAACGGTTACTGCAAACGAACGGTTTAACCTAGAAGAACGAAATTTGGTGAGCCAAGTGGTTTTGGTGTACTGATCATTACATGAAAGAATCATCAAGATATGGTAAAAAAATATTTGCTGAGATTTCAGGCAACTCGTAGTTTTTTGGAAGCTTGGCAACCCCTTTCCATCCAAGTGATTTTCGCCAGTCTCTGCTTAGAGTTACATCAGCAGCAAACAAACCATAGAGATAGTACTTGAAACTGCTTTATTGTGTCAAGTTTCAAAGAGCTAGCACAAACCGTCTTTCATTTAGTTCCAAATACATGTATCCCTATAGGAGAAAACAGAGTGAAACCTAAAAATGAAAACGGTTACTGCAAAGTAACGCTTTTACCTAGAAGAACGAAATTTGGTGAGCCAAGTGGTTTTGGTGTACTGATCATTACCTGAAAGAATCATCAAGATTAGGTGAAAAAATTTTTGCTGAGATTTCAGGCAACTCGTAGTTTTTTGCAAGCTTGGCAACCCCTTTCCATCAAAGTGATTTTCGCCAGTCTCTGCTTAGGGCTACATCAACAGCAAACAAACCATAGAGATAGAACTTGAAACTGCTTTCTTGTGTCAAGTTTCAAAGAGCTAGCACAAACCGTGTTTGATTTAGAGTTAAAAATACATGTATCCCTATAGGAGAAAACAGAGTGAAACCTAAAAATGAAAATGGTTACTGCAAACGAACTGTTTAACCTAGAAGAACGA
The DNA here is from genome assembly GCF_052094955.1 of Ictidomys tridecemlineatus. NCBI lineage: Eukaryota > Metazoa > Chordata > Mammalia > Rodentia > Sciuridae > Ictidomys > Ictidomys tridecemlineatus. The sequence goes on along the minus strand of NW_027521619.1, from coordinate 31,711 downwards.
AATTTGGTGAGCCAAGTGGTTTTGGTGTACTGATCATTACCTGAAAGAATCATCAAGATTGGGTGAAAAAATGTTTCCTGAGATTTCAGGAAACTCGTAGTTTTTTTGAAGCTTGGCAACCCCTTTCCATCAAAGGGATTTTCGCCAGTCTCTGCTTAGGGCTACATCAACAGCAAACAAACCATAGAGATAGAACTTGAAACTGCTTTATTGTGTCAAGGTTCAAGGAGCTAGCAAAAACCGTGTTTGATTTAGAGTTCCAAATACATTTATCCCTATAGGAGAAAACAGAGTGAAACCTAAAAATGAAAATGGTTACTGCAAACGAACGGTTTAACCTAGAAGAACGAAATTTGGTGAGCCAAGTGGTTTTGGAGTACTGATCATTACCTGAAAGAATCATCAAGATTGGGTGAAAAAATGTTTGCTGAGATTTCAGGCAACTCGTAGTTTTTTGGCAACCCCTTTCCATCAAAGTGATTTTCGCCAGTCTCTGCTTAGGGCTACATCAACAGCAAACAAACCATTGAGATAGAACTTGAAACTGCTTTATGGTGTCAAGTTTCAAAGAGCTAGTACAAACCGTCTTTCATTTAGAGTTACAAATACATGTATCTCTATAGGAGAAAACAGAGTGAAACCTAAAAATGAAAACGATTACTGCAAACGAACGGTTTAACCTAGAAGAATGAAATTTGGTGAGCCAAGTGGTTTTGTTGTAGTGATCATTACCTGAAAGAATCATCAAGATATGGTCAAAAAATGTTTGCTGAGATTTCAGGCAACTCGTAGTTTTTTGGAGGCTTGGCAACCCCTTTCCATCAAAATGATTTTCGCCAGTCTCTGCTTAGGGCTACATCAACAGCAAACAAATCATAGAGATAGAACTTGAAACTTCTTTATTGTTTCAAATTTCAAGGAGCTAGCACAAACCGTGTTTGATTTAGAGTTCCAAATATATGTATCCCTATAGGAGAAAACAGAGTGAAACCTAAAAATGAAAACGGTTACTGCAAACGAACGGTTTAACCTAGAAGAACGAAATTTGGTGAGCCAAGTGGTTTTGGTGTACTGATCATTACCTGAAAGAATCATCAAGATATTGTGAAAAAATGTTTGCTGAGATTTCAGGCAACTCGTAGTTTTTTGGAGGCTTGGCAACCCCTTTCCATCAAAATGATTTTCGCCAGTCTCTGCTTAGGGCTACATCAACAGCAAACAAATCATAGAATTAGAACTTGAAACTGCTTTATTGTTTCAAATTTCAAGGAGCTAGCACAAACCGTGTTTGATTTAGAGTTCCAAATACATGTATCCCTATAGTAGAAAACAGAGTGAAACCTAAAAATGAAAATGGTTACTGCAAACGAACGGTTTCACCTAGAAGAACGAAATTTGGTGAGCCAAGTGGTTTTGGTGTACTGATCATTACCTTAAAGAATCATCAAGATTGGGTGAAAAAATGTTTGCTGAGATTTCAGGCAACTCGTAGTTTTTTGGCAACCCCTTTCCATCAAAGTGATTTTCGCCAGTCTCTGCTTAGGGCTACATCAACAGCAAACAAACCATTGAGATAGAACTTGAAACTGCTTTATTGTGTCAAGTTTCAAAGAGCTAGTACAAACCGTCTTTCATTTAGAGTTACAAATACATGTATCTCTATAGGAGAAAACAGAGTGAAACCTAAAAATGTAAACGATTACTGCAAACGAACGGTTTAACCTAGAAGAATGAAATTTGGTGAGCCAAGTGGTTTTGGTGTACTGATCATTACCTGAAAGAATCATCAAGATATGGTGAAAAAATGTTTGGTGAGATTTCAGGCAACTCGTAGTTTTTTGGAGGCTTGGCAACCCCTTTCCATCAAATGATTTTCGCCAGTCTCTGCTTAGGGCTACATCAACAGCAAACAAATCATAGACATAGAACTTGAAACTGCTTTATTGTTTCAAATTTCAAGGAGCTAGCACAAACCGTGTTTGATTTAGAGTTCCAAATACATGTATCCCTATAGGAGAAAACAGAGTGAAACCTAAAAATGAAAACGGTTACTGCAAACGAACGGTTTAACCTAAAAGAACGAAATTTGGTGAGCCAAGTGGTTTTGGTGTACTGATCATTACCTTAAAGAATCATCAAGATTGGGTGAAAAAATGTTTGCTGAGATTTCAGGAAACTCGTAATTTTTTGGAAGCTTGGCATCCCCTTTCCATCAAAGTGATTTTCGCCAGTCTCTGCTTAGGGCTACATCAACAGCCAACAAACCATAGAGACAGAACTTTAAACTGCTTTATTGTGTCAAGTTTCAAAGAGCTAGCACAAACCGTCTTTCATTTAGAGTTCCAAATACATGTATCCCTATAGGAGAAAACAGAGTGAAACCTAAAAATGAAAATGGTTACTGCAAACGAACGGTTTAACCTAGAAGAACGAAATTTGGTGATCCAAGTGGTTTTGGTGTACTGATCATTACCTGAAAGAATCATCAAGATTGGGTGAAAAAATGTTTCCTGAAATTTCAGGAAACTCGTAGTTTTTTTGAAGCTTGGCAACCCCTTTCCATCAAAGGGATTTTCGCCAGTCTCTGCTTAGGGCTACATCAACAGCAAACAAACCATAGAGATAGAACTTGAAACTGCTTTATTGTGTCAAGTTTCAAAGAGCTAGCACAAACCGTGTTTGATTTCGAGTTCCAAATACATGTATCCCTATAGGAGAAAACAGAGTGAAACCTAAAAATAAAAACGGTTACTGCAAACGAACGGTTTTACCTAGAAGAACGAAATTTGGTGAGCCAAGTGGTTTTGGTGTAGTGATCATTACCTGAAAGAATCATCAAGATTGGGTGAAAAAATGTTTGCTGAGATTTCAGGCAACTCGTAGTTTTTTGGAAGCTTGGCAACCCCTTTCCATCAAAGTGATTTTCGCCAGTCTCTGCTTAGGGTTAAATAAACAGCAAACAAACCATAGAGATAGTACTTGAAACTGCCTTATTGTGTCAAGTTTCAAAGAGCTAGCACAAACCGTCTTTCATTTAGAGTTCCAAATACATGTATCCCTATAAGAGAAAACAGAGTGAAACCTAAAAATGAAAACGGTTACTGCAAACGAACGGTTTAACCTAGAAGAACGAAATTAGGTAAGCCAAGTGGTTTTGGTGTACTCATCATTACCTGAAAGAATCATCAAGATTGGGTGAAAAAATGTTTGCTGAGATTTCAGGCAACTCGTTGTTTTTTGGAAGCTTGGCAACCCCTTTCCTTCAAAGTGATTTTCGCCAGTCTCTGCTTAGGGCTACATCAACAGCAAAGAAACCATAGAGATAGAACTTGAAACGGCTTTATTGTGTCAAGTTTCAAAGAGCTAGTAAAAACCGTCTTTCATTTAGAGTTACAAATACATGTATCTCTATAGGAGAAAACAGAGTGAAACCTAAAAATGAAAACGGTTACTGCAAACTAACGCTTTTACCTAGAAGAACGAAATTTGGTGAGCCAAGTGGTTTTGGTGTACTGATCATTACCTGAAAGAATCATCAAGATTAGGTGAAAAAATTTTTGCTGAGATTTCAGGCAACTCGTAGTTTTTTGCAAGCTTGGCAACCCCTTTCCATCAAAGTGATTTTCGCCAGTCTCTGCTTAGGGCTACATCAACAGCAAACAAACCATAGAGATAGAACTTGAAACTGCTTTCTTGTGTCAAGTTTCAAAGAGCTAGCACAAACCGTGTTTGATTTAGAGTTCCAAATACATGTATCCCTATAGGAGAAAACAGAGTGAAACCTAAAAATGAAAATGGTTACTGCAAACGAACTGTTTAACCTAGAAGAACGAAATTTGGTGAGCCAAGTGGTTTTGGTGTACTGATCATTACCTGAAAGAATCATCAAGATTGGGTGAAAAAATGTTTCCTGAGATTTCAGGAAACTCGTAGTTTTTTTGAAGCTTGGCAACCCCTTTCCATCAAAGGGATTTTCGCCAGTCTCTGCTTAGGGCTACATCAACAGCAAACAAACCATAGAGATAGAACTTGAAACTGCTTTATTGTGTCAAGGTTCAAGGAGCTAGCAAAAACCGTGTTTGATTTAGACTTCCAAATACATTTATCCCTATAGGAGAAAACAGAGTGAAACCTAAAAATGAAAACGGTTACTGCAAACGAACGGTTTAACCTAGAAGAACGAAATTTGGTGAGCCAAGTGGTTTTGGAGTACTGATCATTACCTGAAAGAATCATCAAGATTGGGTGAAAAAATGTTTGCTGAGATTTCAGGCAACTCGTAGTTTTTTGGCAACCCCTTTCCATCAAAGTGATTTTCGCCAGTCTCTGCTTAGGGCTACATCAACAGCAAACAAACCATTGAGATAGAACTTGAAACTGCTTTATGGTGTCAAGTTTCAAAGAGCTAGTACAAACCGTCTTTCATTTAGAGTTACAAATACATGTATCTCTATAGGAGAAAACAGAGTGAAACCTAAAAATGAAAACGATTACTGCAAACGAACGGTTTAACCTAGAAGAATGAAATTTGGTGAGCCAAGTGGTTTTGTTGTAGTGATCATTACCTGAAAGAATCATCAAGATATGGTCAAAAAATGTTTGCTGAGATTTCAGGCAACTCGTAGTTTTTTGGAGGCTTGGCAACCCCTTTCCATCAAAATGATTTTCGCCAGTCTCTGCTTAGGGCTACATCAACAGCAAACAAATCATAGAGATAGAACTTGAAACTTCTTTATTGTTTCAAATTTCAAGGAGCTAGCACAAACCGTGTTTGATTTAGAGTTCCAAATATATGTATCCCTATAGGAGAAAACAGAGTGAAACCTAAAAATGAAAACGGTTACTGCAAACGAACGGTTTAACCTAGAAGAACGAAATTTGGTGAGCCAAGTGGTTTTGGTGTACTGATCATTACCTGAAAGAATCATCAAGATATTGTGAAAAAATGTTTGCTGAGATTTCAGGCAACTCGTAGTTTTTTGGCAACCCCTTTCCATCAAAGTGATTTTCGCCAGTCTCTGCTTAGGGCTACATCAACAGCAAACAAACCATTGAGATAGAACTTGAAACTGCTTTATTGTGTCAAGTTTCAAAGAGCTAGTACAAACCGTCTTTCATTTAGAGTTACAAATACATGTATCTCTATAGGAGAAAACAGAGTGAAACCTAAAAATGAAAACGATTACTGCAAACGAACGGTTTAACCTAGAAGAATGAAATTTGGTGAGCCAAGTGGTTTTGGTGTAGTGATCATTACCTGAAAGAATCATCAAGATATGGTGAAAAAATGTTTGGTGAGATTTCAGGCAACTCGTAGTTTTTTGGAGGCTTGGCAACCCCTTTCCATCAAATGATTTTCGCCAGTCTCTGCTTAGGGCTACATCAACAGCAAACAAATCATAGACATAGAACTTGAAACTGCTTTATTGTTTCAAATTTCAAGGAGCTAGCACAAACCGTGTTTGATTTAGAGTTCCAAATACATGTATCCCTATAGGAGAAAACAGAGTGAAACCTAAAAATGAAAACGGTTACTGCAAACGAACGGTTTAACCTAAAAGAACGAAATTTGGTGAGCCAAGTGGTTTTGGTGTACTGATCATTACCTTAAAGAATCATCAAGATTGGGTGAAAAAATGTTTGCTGAGATTTCAGGAAACTCGTAATTTTTTGGAAGCTTGGCATCCCCTTTCCATCAAAGTGATTTTCGCCAGTCTCTGCTTAGGGCTACATCAACAGCCAACAAACCATAGAGACAGAACTTTAAACTGCTTTATTGTGTCAAGTTTCAAAGAGCTAGCACAAACCGTCTTTCATTTAGAGTTCCAAATACATGTATCCCTATAGGAGAAAACAGAGTGAAACCTAAAAATGAAAATGGTTACTGCAAACGAACGGTTTAACCTAGAAGAACGAAATTTGGTGATCCAAGTGGTTTTGGTGTACTGATCATTACCTGAAAGAATCATCAAGATTGGGTGAAAAAATGTTTCCTGAAATTTCAGGCAACTCGTAGTTTTTTGGAAGCTTGGCAACCCCTTTCCATCAAAGTGATTTTCGCCAGTCTCTGCTTAGGGTTAAATAAACAGCAAACAAACCATAGAGATAGTACTTGAAACTGCCTTATTGTGTCAAGTTTCAAAGAGCTAGCACAAACCGTCTTTCATTTAGAGTTCCAAATACATGTATCCCTATAAGAGAAAACAGAGTGAAACCAAAAAATGAAAACGGTTACTGCAAACGAACGGTTTAACCTAGAAGAACGAAATTAGGTAAGCCAAGTGGTTTTGGTGTACTCATCATTACCTGAAAGAATCATCAAGATTGGGTGAAAAAATGTTTGCTGAGATTTCAGGCAACTCGTTGTTTTTTGGAAGCTTGGCAACCCCTTTCCTTCAAAGTGATTTTCGCCAGTCTCTGCTTAGGGCTACATCAACAGCAAAGAAACCATAGAGATAGAACTTGAAACGGCTTTATTGTGTCAAGTTTCAAAGAGCTAGTAAAAACCGTCTTTCATTTAGAGTTACAAATACATGTATCTCTATAGGAGAAAACAGAGTGAAACCTAAAAATGAAAACGGTTACTGAAAACGAACGGTTTAACCTAGAAGAACGAAATTTGGTGAGCCAAGTGGTTTTGGTGTACTGATCATTACCTGAAAGAATCATCAAGATATGGTGAAAAAATGTTTGCTGAGATTTCAGGCAACTCGTAGTTTTTTGGAGGCTTGGCAACCCCTTTTCTTCAAAATGATTTTCGCCAGTCTCTGCTTAGGGCTACATCAACAGCCAACAAACCATAGAGACAGAACTTGAAACTGCTTTATTGTGTCAAGTTTCAAAGAGCTAGAACAAACCGTGTTTGATTTAGAGTTCCAAATACATGTATCCCTATAGGAGAAAACAGAGTGAAACCTAAAAATGAAAACGGTTACTGCAAACGAACGGTTTAACCTAGAAGAACGAAATTTGGTGACCCAAGTGGTTTTGGTGTAATGATCATTACCTGAAAGAATCATCAAGATTGGGTGAAAAAATGTTTGCTGAGATTTCAGGCAACTCGTAGTTTTTTGGAAGCTTGGCAACCCCTTTCCATCAAAGTGATTTTCGCCAGTCTCTGCTTAGGGCAACATCAACAGCAAACAAACAATAGAGACAGAACTTGAAACTGCTTTATTGTGTCAAGTTTCAAAGAGCCAGCACAAACCGTCTTTCATTTAGAGTTCCAAATACATGTATCCCTATAGGAGAAAACAGTGAAACCTAAAAATGAAAACGGTTACTGCAAAAGAACGGTTTAACCTAGAAGAACAAAATTTCGTTAGCCAAGTGGTTTTGGTGTACTGATCATTACCTGAAAGAATCATCAAGATTGGGTGAAAGAATGTTTGCTGAGATTTCAGGCAACTCGAAGTTTTTTTGAAGGTTGGCAACCCCTTTCCATCAAAGAGATTTTCGCCAGTCTCTGCTTAGGGCTACATCAACAGCAAACAAACCATAAAGATAGAACTTGAAACTTCTTTATTGTGTAACGTTTCAAAGAGCTAGCACAAACCGTGTTTGATTTAGAGTTCCAAATACATGTATCCCTATAGGAGAAAACAGAGTGAAACCTAAAAATGAAAATGGTTACTGCAAACGAACGGTTTATCCTAGAAGAACGAAATTTGGTGAGCCAAGTGGTTTTGGTGTACTGATCATTACCTGAAAGAATCATCAAGATTGGGTGAAAAAATGTTTCCTGAGATTTCAGGAAACTCGTAGTTTTTTTGCAAGCTTGGCAACCCCTTTCCATCAAAGTGATTTTCGCCAGTCTCTGCTTAGGGCTACATCAACAGCAAACAAACCATAGAGATAGAACTTGAAACTGCTTTATTGTGTCAAGTTTCAAAGAGCTAGCACAAACCGTGTTTGATTTAGAGTTCCAAATACATGTATCCCTATAAGAGAAAACAGAGTGAAACCTAAAAATGAAAACGGTTACTGCAAACGAACGGTTTAACCTAGAAGAACGAAATTTGGTTAGCCAAGTGGTTTTGGTGTACTGATAATTACCTGAAAGAATCATCAAGATTGGGTGAAAAAATGTTTGCTGAGATTTCAGGCAACTCGTTGTTTTTTGGAAGCTTGGCAACCCCTTTCCATCAAAGTGATTTTCGCCAGTCTCTGCTTAGGGCTACATCAACAGCAAACGAACCATAGAGATAGAACTTGAAATAGCTTAATTGTGTGAAGTTTCAAAGAGCTAGTACAAACCGTCTTTCATTTAGAGTTCCAAATACATGTATCCCTATAGGAGAAAACAGAGTGAAACCTAACAATGAAAACGGTTACTGCAAACGAACGGTTTAACCTAGAAGAAAGAAATTGGTTGAGCCAGTGGTTTTGGTGTACTGATCATTTCCTGAAAGAATCATCAAGATTGGGTGAAAAAATGTTTGCTGAGATTTCAGGCAACTCGTAGTTATTTGGAAGCTTGGCAACCTTTTTTTATCAAAGGGGTTTTCGCCAGTCTCTGCTTAGGGCTACATCAACAGCAAAGAAACCATAGAGATAGAACTTGAAACTGCTTTATTGTGTCAAGTTTCAAAGAGCTAGGACAAACCGTGTTTGATTTATAGTTCCAAATACATGTATCCCTATAGGAGAAAACACAGTGAAACCTAAAAATGAAAACGGTTACTGCAAACGAACGGTTTAACCTAGAAGAACGAAATTTGGTGAGCCAAGTGGTTTTGGTGTACTGATCATTACCTGAAAGAATCATCAAGATTGGGTGAAAAAATGTTTGCTGAGATTTCAGGCAACTCGTAGTTTTTTGCAACATTGGCAACCCCTTTCCATCAAAGTGATTTTCGCCAGTCTCTGCTTAGGGCTACATCAACAGCAAACAAACCATAGTGATAGAACTAGAAACTGCTGTATTTTGTCAAGTTTCAAAGAGCTTGCACAAACCGTGTTTGATTTAGAGTTCCAAATACATGTATCCCTATAGGAGAAAACAGAGTGAAACCTAAAAATGAAAACGGTTACTGCAAACGAACGGTTTAACCTAGAAGAACGAAATTTGGTTAGCCAAGTGGTTTTGGTGTACTGATAATTACCTGAAAGAATCATCAAGATTGGGTGAAAAAATGTTTGCTGAGATTTCAGGCAACTCGTTGTTTTTTGGAAGCTTGGCAACCCCTTTCCATCAAAGTGATTTTCGCCAGTCTCTGCTTAGGGCTACATCAACAGCAAAGAAACCATAGAGAGAGAACTTGAAACGGCTTTATTGTGTCAAGTTTCAAAGAGCTAGTAAAAACCGTCTTTCATTTAGAGTTACAAATACATGCATCTCTATCAGAGAAAACAGAGTGAAACCTAAAATTGAAAACGGTTATTGCAAACGAACGGTTTAACCTAGAAGAACGAAATTTGGTGAGCCAAGTGGTTTTGGTGTACTGATCATTACCTGAAAGAATCATCAAGATATGGTGAAAAAATGTTTGCTGAGATTTCAGGCAACTCGTTGTTTTTTGGAGGCTTGGCAACCCCTTTCCATCAAAATGATTTTCGCCAGTCTCTGCTTAGGGCTACATCAACAGCAAACAAATCATAGAGATAGAACTTGAAACTGCTTTATTGTTTTAAATTTCAAAAAGCTAGCACAAACCGTGTTTGATTTAGAGTTCCAAATACTTGTATCCCTATAGGAGAAAACAGAGTGAAACCTAAAAATGAAAACGGTTACTGCAAACGAACGGTTTAACTTAGAAAATCGAAATTTGGTGAGACAAGTGGTTTTGGTGTACTGATCATTACCAGAAAGAATCATCAAGATATGGTGAAAAAATGTTTGCTGAGATTTCAGGCAACTCATAGTTTTTTGGAAGCTTGGCAACCCCTTTCCATCAAAGTGATTTTCGCCAGTCTCTGCCTAGGGCTACATCAACAGCAAACAAATCATAGAGAGAGTATTTCAAACTGCTTTATTGTGTCAAGTTTCAAAGAGCTAGTACAAACCGTCTTTCATTTAGAGTTCCAAATACATGTATCCCTATAGGAGAAAACAGAGTGAAACCTAAAAATGAAAACGGTTACTGCAAACGAATGGTTTAACCTAGAAGAACGATATTTGGTGAGCCAAGTGGTTTTGGTGTACTGATCATTACCTGAAAGAATCATCAAGATTGGGTGAAAAAATGTTTGCTGAGATTTCAGGCAACTCGTAGTTTTTTGGAAGCTTGGCAACCCCTTTCCATCAAAGTGATTTTCGCCAGTCTCTGCTTAGGGCTACATCAACAGCAAACGAACCATAGAGATAGAACTTGAAATAGCTTAATTGTGTGAAGTTTCAAAGAGCTAGTACAAACCGTCTTTCATTTAGAGTTCCAAATACATGTATCCCTATAGGAGAAAACAGAGTGAAACCTAACAATGAAAACGGTTACTGCAAACGAACGGTTTAACCTAGAGAAAGAAATTGGTTGAGCCAGTGGTTTTGGTGTACTGATCATTACCTGAAAGAATCATCAAGATTGGGTGAAAAAATGTTTGCTGAGATTTCAGGCAACTCGTAGTTATTTGGAAGCTTGGCAACCTTTTTTTATCAAAGGGGTTTTCGCCAGTCTCTGCTTAGGGCTACATCAACAGCAAAGAAACCATAGAGATAGAACTTGAAACTGCTTTATTGTGTCAAGTTTCAAAGAGCTAGGACAAACCGTGTTTGATTTATAGTTCCAAATACATGTATCCCTATAGGAGAAAACACAGTGAAACCTAAAAATGAAAACGGTTACTGCAAACGAACGGTTTAACCTAGAAGAACGAAATTTGGTGAGCCAAGTGGTTTTGGTGTACTGATCATTACCTGAAAGAATCATCAAGATTGGGTGAAAAAATGTTTGCTGAGATTTCAGGCAACTCGTAGTTTTTTGCAACATTGGCAACCCCTTTCCATCAAAGTGATTTTCGCCAGTCTCTGCTTAGGGCTACATCAACAGCAAACAAACCATAGTGATAGAACTAGAAACTGCTGTATTTTGTCAAGTTTCAAAGAGCTTGCACAAACCGTGTTTGATTTAGAGTTCCAAATACATGTATCCCTATAGGAGAAAACAGAGTGAAACCTAAAAATGAAAACGGTTACTGCAAACGAACAGTTTAACCTAGAAGAACGAAATTCGGTGAGCCAAGTGGTTTTGGTGTACTTATCATTACCTGAAAGAATCATCAAGATTGGGTGATAAAATGTTTGCTGAGATTTCAGGCAACTCGTAGTTTTTTGGAAGCTTGGCAACCCCTTTCCATCAAAGTGATTTTCGCAAGTCTCTTCTTAGGGCTACATCAACAGCAAACAAACCATAGAGATAGAACTTGAAACTGCTTTATTGTGTCAAGTTTCAAAGAGCTAGTACAAACCGTCTTTCATTTAGAGTTCCAAATACATGTATCCCTATAGGAGAAAACAGAGTGAAACCTAAAAATGAAAACGGTTACTGAAAACGAACGGTTTAACCTAGAAGAACGATTTTGGTGAGCCAAGTGGTTTTGGTGTACTGATCATTACCTGAAAGAATCATTAAATTGGGTGAAAAAATGTTTGCTGAGATTTCAGGCAACTCGTAGTTTTTTGGAAGCTTGGCAACCCCTTTGCATCAAAAGTGATTTTCGCCAGTCTCTGCTTAGGGCTACATCAACAGCAACCAAATCATAGAGATAGTTATTGAAACTGCTTTATTGTGTCAAGTTTCAAAGAGCTAGCACAAACCGTCTTTAATTTAGAGTTCCAAATACATGTATTCCTATAGGAGAAAACAGAGTGAAACCTAAAAAATGAAAACGGTTACTGCAAACGAACGGTTTAACTTAGAAGATCGTAATTTGGTGAGACAAGTGGTTTTGGTGTACTGATCATTACCTGAAAGAATCATCAAGATTGGGTGAAAAAATGTTTTCTGAGATTTCAGGCAACTCGAAGTTTTTTGGAAGCTTGGCAACCCCTTTCCATTAAAGTGATTTTCGCCAGTCTCTGCTTAGGGCTACATCAACAGCAAAAAACCATAGAGATAGAACTTGAAACTGCTTTATTGTGTCAAGTTTCAAAGAGCTAGTACAAACCGTCTTTCATTTAGAGTTAGAAATACATGTATCCCTAAAGGAGAAAACAGAGTGAAACCTAAAAATGAAAATGGTTACTGCAAACGAACGGTTTAACCTAGAAGACCGAAAATTGTTGAGCCAAGTGGTTTTGGTGTACTGATCATTACCTGAAAGAATCATCAAGATTGGGTGAAAAAATATTTGGTGAGATTTCAGGCAACTCATAGTTTTTTGGAAGCTTGGCAACCTTTTTTTATCAAAGTGGTTTTCGCCAGTCTTTGCTTAGGGCTACATCAACAGCAAAGAAACCATAGAGATAGAACTTGAAACTGCTTTATTGTGTCAAGTTTCAAAGAGCTAGCACAAACCGTGTTTGATTTAGAGTTCCAAATACATGTATCCCTATAGGAGAAAACAGAGTGAAACCTAACAATGAAAACGGTTACTGCAAACGAACGGTTTAACCTAGAAGAACGAAATTTGTTGAGCCAAGTGGTTTTGGTGTACTGATCATTACCTGAAAGAATCATCAAGATTGGGTGAAAAAATGTTTGCTGAGATTTCAGGCAACTCGTAGTTTTTTGGAAGCTTGGCAACCTTTTTTTTTCAAAGTGGTTTTCTCCAGTCTCTGCTTAGGGCTACATCAACAGCAAAGAAACCATAGAGATAGAACTTGAAACTGCTTTATTGTTTCAAGTTTCAAAGAGCTAGGACAAACCGTGTTTGATTTAGAGTTCCAAATACATGTATCCCTATAGGAGAAAACACAGAGAAACCTAAAAATGAAAACGGTTACTGCAAACGAACGGTTTAACCTAGAAGAACGAAATTTGGTGAGCCAAGTGGTTTTGGTGTACTGATCATTACCTGAAAGAATCATCAAGATTGGGTGAAAAAATGTTTGCTGAGATTTCAGGCAACTCGTAGTTTTTTGGAAGCTTAGCAACCCCTTTTTATCAAAGTGATTTTCGCCAGTCTCTGCTAGGGCTACACCAACAGCAAACAAACCATAGAGACAGAACTTGAAACTGCTTTGTTGTGTCAAGTTTCAAAGAGCTAGTACAAACCGTCTTTCATTTAGAGTTCCAAATACATGTATCCCTATAGGAGAAAACAGAGTGAAAAGTAAAAATGAAACGGTTACTGCAAACGAACGGTTTAACCTAAAAGAACGAAATTTGTTGAGCTAAGTGGTTTTGGTGTACTGATCATTACCTGAAAGAATCATCAAGATATGGTGAAAAAATGTTTGCTGAGATTTCAGGCAACTCGTAGTTTTTTGGAAGCTTGGCAACCTTTTTCCATCAAAGTGATTTTCGCCAGTCTCTGCTTAGGGCTACATCAACAGCAAACAAACCGTAGAGACAGAACTTGAAACTGCTTTATTGTGTCAAGTTTCAAAGAGCTAGCACAAACCGTGTTTGATTTAGAGTTCCAAATACATGTATCCCTATAGGAGAAAACAGAGCGAAACCTAAAAATGAAAACGGTTACTGCAAACGAACGGTTTAACCTAGAAGAACGAAATTTGGTTAGCCAAGTGGTTTTGGTGTACTGATCATTACCTGAAAGAATCATCAAGATTGGGTGAAAAAATGTTTGCTGAGATTTCAGGCAACTCGTAGTTTTTTTTGAAGCTTGGCAACCCCTTTCCATCAAAGTGATTTTCGCCAGTCTCTGCTTAGGGCTTCATCAACATCAAACAAACCATAGAGGTAGAACTTGAAACTGCTTTATTGTATCAAGTTTCAAAGAGCTAGCACAAACCGTGTTTGATTTACAGTTGCAAATACATGTATCCCTATAGGAGAAAACAGAGTGAAACCTAAAAATGAAAACGGTTACTGCAAATGAACGGTTTAACCTAGAAGAACGAAATTTGGTGAGCCAAGTGGTTTTGGTGTACTGATCATTACCTGAAAGAATCATCAAGATTGGGTGAAAAAATGTTTGCTGAGATTTCAGGCAACTCTTACTTTTATGGAAGCTTGGCAACTCCTTTCCATCAAAGTGATTTTCGCCAGTCTCTGTTTAGGGCTACATCCACAGTAAACAAACCATAGAGATAGAACATGAAACTGCTTTAATGTGTCAAGTTTCAAAGAGCTAGCACAAACCGTCTTTCATTTAGAGTTCCAAATAAATGTATCCCTTTAGGAGAAAACAGAGTGAAACCTAAAAATGAAAAAGGTTACTGCAAACGAACGGTTTAACCTAGAAGAACGAAATTTGGTGAGCCAAGTGGTTTTGGTGTACTGATCATTACCTGAAAGAATCATCAAGATTGGGTGAAAAAATGTTTGGTGAGATTTCAGGCAACTCGTAGTTTTTTGGAAGCTTGGCAACCTTTTTTTATCAAAGTGGTTTTCACCAGTCTCTGCTTAGGGCTACATCAACAATAAAGAAACCATAGAGATAGAACTTGAAACTGCTTTATTGTGTCAAGTTTCAAAGAGCTAGCACAAACCGTGTTTGATTTAGAGTTCCAAATACATGTATCCCTATAGGAGAAAACAGAGTGAAACCTAAAAATGAAAACGGTTACTGCAAACGAACTGTTTAACCTAGAAGAACGAAATTTGGTGAGCCAAGTGGTTTTGGTGTACTGATCATTACCTGAAAGAATCATCAAGACTGGGTGAAAAAATGTTTGCTGAGATTTCAGGAAACTCGTAGTTTTTTGGAAGCTTGGCAACCCCTTTCCATCAAAGTGATTTTCGGAGTCTCTGCTTAGGGCTACATCAACACCAAACAAACCATAGAGATAGAACTTGAAACTGCTTTATTGTGTCAAGTTTCAAAGAGCTAGCACAAACCGTGTTTGATTTAGAGTTCCAAATACATATATCCCTATAGGAGAAAACAGAGTGAAACCTAAAAATGAAAATGGTTACTGCAAACGAACGGTTTAACCTAGAAGATCGAAATTTGGTGAGCCAAGTGGTTTTGGTGTACTGATCATTACCTGAAAAAATCATCATGATTGGGTGAAAAAATATTTGCTGAGATTTCAGGCAACTCGTAGTTTTTTGGAAACTTGGCAACCCCTTTCCATCAAAGTGATTTTCGCCAGTCTTTGCTTAGGGCTACATCAACAGCAAACAAACCATAGTGAAAGAACTAGAAACTGCTGTATTTTGTCAAGTTTCAAAGAGCTAGCACAAACCGTGTTTGATTTAGAGTTCCAAATACATGTATCCCTATAGGAGAAAACAGAGTGAAACCTAAAAAAGAAAACGGTTACTGCAAACGAACAGTTTAACCTAGAAGAACGAAATTCGGTGAGCCAAGTGGTTTTGGTGTACTTATCATTAACTGAAAGAATCATCAAGATTGGGTGATAAAATGTTTTCTGAGATTTCAGGCAACTCGTAGTTTTTTGGAAGCTTGGCAACCCATTTCCATCAAAGTGATTTTCACAAGTCTCTTCTTAGGGCTACATCAACAGCAAACAAACCATAGAGATAGAACGTGAAACTGCTTTATTGTGTCAAGTTTCAAAGAGCTAGCACAAATCGTCTTTGACTTAGAGTTCCAAATACATGTATCCCTATAGGAGAAAACAGAGTGAAACGTAAAAATGAAAACGTTTACTGCAAACGAACGGTTTAACCTAGAAGAACGAAATTTGGTTAGCCAAGTGGTTTTGCTGTACTGATCATTACCTGAAAGAATCATCAAGATTGGGTGAAAAAATGTTTGCTGAGATTTCAGGAAACTCGTAGTTTTTTGGAAGCTTGGCAACCCATTTCCATCAAAGTGATTTTCGCCAGTCTCTGCTTAGGGCTACATCAACAGCAAACAAACCATAGAGATAGAACTTGAAACTGCTTTATTGTGTCAAGTTTCAAAGAGCTAGTACAAACCGTCTGTCATTTAGAGTTCCAAATACATGTATCCCTATAGGAGAAAACAGAGTGAAACCTAAAAATGTAAACGGTTACTGCAAACGAACGGTTTAACCTAGAAAAAAGAAATTTGGTGAGCCAAGTGGTTTTGGTGTACTGATCATTACCTGAAAGAATCATCAAGATATGGTGAAAAAATGTTTGCTGAGATTTCAGGCAACTCGTAGTTTTTTGGAAGCTTGGCAACCTTTTTCCATCAAAGTGATTTTCGCCAGTCTCTGCTTAGGGCTACATCAACAGCAAACAAACCACAGAGATAGAACTTGGAACTGCTTTATTGTGTCAAGTTTCAAAGAGCTAGCACAAACCGTGTTTGATTTAGAGTTCCAAATACATGTATCCCTATAGGAGAAAAAAGAGTGAAACCTAAAAATGAAAACGGTTACTGCAAACGAACGGTTTAACCTAGAAGAACGAAATTTGGTGAGCCAAGTGGTTTTGGTGTACTGATCATTACCTGAAAGAATCATCAAGATTGGGTGAAAAAATGTTTGCTGAGATTTCAGGCAACTCGTAGTTTTTTGGAAGCTTGGCAACCCCTTTCCATCAAAGTGATTTTCGCCAGTCTCTGCTTAGGGCTACATCAACAGCAAACAAACCATAGAGATAGTTCTTGAAACTGCTTTATTGTGTCAAGTTTCAAAGAGCTAGCACAAACCGTCTTTCATTTAGAGTTCCAAATACATGTATCCCTATAGGAGAAAACAGAGTGAAACCTAAAAATGAAAACGGTTACTGCAAACGAACGGTTTAACTTAGAAGATCGAAATTTGGTGAGACAAGTGGTTTTGGTGTACTGATCATTACCTGAAAGAATCATCAAGATTGGGTGAAAAAATGTTTGCTGAGATTTCAGGCAACTCGAAGTTTTTTGGAAGCTTGGCAACCCCTTTCCATTAAAGTGATTTTCGCCAGTCTCTGCTTAGGGTAAAATCAACAGCAAAAAATCATAGAGATAGAACTTGAAATAGCTTAATTGTGTGAAGTTTCAAAGAGCTAGTACAAACCGTCTTTCATTTAGAGTTCCAAATACATGTATCCCTATAGGAGAAAACAGAGTGAAACCTAACAATGAAAACGGTTACTGCAAACGAACGGTTTAACCTAGAAGAAAGAAATTTGTTGAGCCAAGTGGTTTTGGTGTACTGATCATTACCTGAAAGATACATCAAGATTGGGTGAAAAAATGTTTGCTGAGATTTCAGGCAACTCGTAGATTTTTGGAAGCTTGGCAACCTTTTTTTATCTAAGTGGTTTTCACCAGTCTCTGCTTAGGGCTACATCAACAGCAAAGAAACCATAGAGATAGAACTTGAAACTGCTTTATTGTGTCAAGTTTCAAAGAGCTAGGACAAACCGTGTTTGATTTTGAGTTCCAAATACATGTATCCCTATAGGAGAAAACAGAGTGAAACCTAAAAATGAAAACGGTTACTGCAAACGAACGGTTTAACCTAGAATAACGAAATTTGGTGAGCCAAGTGGTTTTGGTGTACTGATCATTACCTGAAAGAATCATCAAGATTGGGTGAAAAAATGTTTGCTGAGATTTCAGGCAACTCGTAGTTTTTTGGAAGCTTGGCAACCCTTTGCATCAAAGTGATTTTCTCCAGTCTCTGCTTAGGGCTACATCAACAGCAAACAAACCATAGAGATAGAACTTGAAACTGCTTTATTGTGTCAAGTTTCAAAGATCTAGCACAAACCGGGTTTGATTTAGAGTTCCAAATACATGTATCCCTATAGGAGAAAACAGTGTGAAACCTAAAAATGAAAACGGTTAAGGCAAACGAACGGTTTAACCTAGAAGAACGAAATTTGGTGAGCCAAGTGGTTTTGGTGTACTGATCATTACCTGAAAGAATCATCAAGATTGGGAGTAAAAATGTTTGCTGAGATTTCAGGCAACTCGTAGTTTTTTGGAAGCTTGGCAACCCCTTTCCATCAAAGTGATTTTTGCCAGTCTCTGCTTAGGGCTACACCAACAGCAAACAAACCATAGAGACAGAACTGAAAACTGCTTTGTTGTGTCAAGTTTCAAAGAGGTAGCACAAACCGTGTTTGATTTAGAGTTCCAAATACATATATCCCTATAGGAGAAAACAGAGTGAAACCTAAAAATGAAAACGGTTACTGCAAACGAACGGTTTAACGTAGAAGATCGAAATTTGGTGAGCCAAGTGGTTTTGGTGTACTAATAATTACCTGAAAGAATCATCAAGATTGGGTGAAAAAATATTTGCTGAGATTTCTGGCAACTCGTAGTTTTTTGGATGCTTGGCAATCGCTTTCCATCAAAGTGATTTTCGCCAGTCTCTGCTTAGGGCTACATCAACAGCAAACAAACCATAGTGATAGAACTAGAAACTGCTGTATTTTGTCAAGTTTCAAAGAGCTAGCACAAACCGTGTTTGATTTAGAGTTCCAAATACATGTATCCCTATAGGAGAAAACAGAGTGAAACCTAAAAATGAAAACGGTTACTGCAAAGGATCAGTTTAACTTAGAAGAACGAAATTCGGTGAGCCAAGTGGTTTTGGTGTACTTATCATTACCTGAAAGAATCATCAAGATTGGGTGATAAAATGTTTGCTGAGATTTCAGGCAACTCGTAGTTTTTTGGAAGCTTGGCAACCCCTTTCCATCAAAGTGATTTTCGCAAGCCTCTTCTTAGGGCTACATCAACAGCAAACAAACCATAGAGATAGAACTTGAAACTGCTTTATTGTGTCAAGTTTCAAAGAGCTAGCACAAATAGTCTTTGACTTAGAGTTCCAAATACATGTATCCCTATAGGAGAAAACAGAGTGAAACCTAAAAATGAAAACGGTTACTGCAAACGAACGGTTTAACCTAGAAGAACGAAATTTGGTTAGCCAAGTGGTTTTGCTGTACTGATCATTACCTAAAAGAATTATCAAGATTGGGTGAAAAAATGTTTGCTGAGATTTCAGGCAACTCGTAGTTTTTTGGAAGCTTGGAAACCCCTTTGCATCAAAGTGATTTAAGCCAGTCTCTGCTTAGGGCTACATCAACAGCAAACAAATCATAGAGATAGTTCTTGAAACTGCTTTATTGTGTCAAGTTTCAAAGAGCTAGCACAAACCGTCTTTAATTTAGAGTTCCAAATACATGTATTCCTATAGGAGAAAAGAGAGTGAAACCTAAAAATGAAAACGGTTACTGCAAACGAACGGTTTAACTTAGAAGATCGAAATTTGGTGAGACAAGTGGTTTTGGTGTACTGATCATTACCTGAAAGAATCATCAAGATTGGGTGAAAAAATGTTTGCTGAGATTTCAGGCAACTCGAAGTTTTTTGGAAGCTTGGCAACCCCTTTCCATTAAAGTGATTTTCGCCAGTCTCTGCTTAGGGTAAAATCAACAGCAAAAAATCATAGAGATAGAACTTGAAATAGCTTAATTGTGTGAAGTTTCAAAGAGCTAGTACAAACCGTCTTTCATTTAGAGTTCCAAATACATGTATCCCTATAGGAGAAAACAGAGTGAAACCTAACAATGAAAACGGTTACTGCAAACGAACGGTTTCACCTAGAAGAAAGAAATTTGTTGAGCCAAGTGGTTTTGGTGTACTGATCATTACCTGAAAGAATCATCAAGATTGGGTGAAAAAATGTTTGCTGAGATTTCAGGCAACTCGTAGATTTTTGGAAGATTGGCAACCTTTTTTTATCTAAGTGGTTTTCACCAGTCTCTGCTTAGGGCTACATCAACAGCAAAGAAACCATAGAGATAGAACTTGAAACTGCTTTATTGTGTCAAGTTTCAAAGAGATAGGACAAACCGTGTTTGATTTAGAGTTCCAAATACATGTATCCCTATAGGAGAAAACAGAGTGAAACCTAAAAATGAAAACGGTTACTGCAAACGAACGGTTTAACCTAGAAGAACGAAATTTGGTGAGCCAAGTGGTTTTGGTGTACTGATCATTACCTGAAAGAATCATCAAGATTGGGTGAAAAAATGTTTGCTGAGATTTCAGGCAACTCGTAGTTTTTTGGAAGCCTGGCAACCCTTTGCATCAAAGTGATTTTCTCCAGTCTCTGCTTAGGGCTACATCAACAGCAAACAAACCATAGAGATAGAACTTGAAACTGCTTTATTGTGTCAAGTTTCAAAGATCTAGCACAAACCGACTGTCATTTAGAGTTCCAAATACATGTATCCCTATAGGAGAAAACAGAGTGAAACCTAAAAATGAAAACGGTTACTGCAAACGAACGGTTTAACCTAGAAGAACGAAATTTGGTGAGCCAAGTGGTTTTGGTGTACTGATCATTACCTGAAAGAATCATCAAGATTGGGTGTAAAAATGTTTGCTGAGATTTCAGGCAACTCGTAGTTTTTTGGAAGCTTGGCAACCCCTTTCCATCAAAGTGATTTTTGCCAGTCTCTGCTTAGGGCTACACCAACAACAAACAAACCATAGAGACAGAACTTGAAACTGCTTTGTTGTGTCAAGTTTCAAAGAGGTAGCACAAACCGTGTTTGATTTAGAGTTCCAAATACATATATCCCTATAGGAGAAAACAGAGTGAAACCTAAAAATGAAAACGGTTACTGCAAACGAACGGTTTAACCTAGAAGATCGAAATTTGGTGAGCCAAGTGGTTTTGGTGTACTAATACTTACCTGAAAGAATCATCAAGATTGGGTGAAAAAATATTTGCTTAGATTTCTGGCAACTCGTAGTTTTTTGGATGCTTGGCAACCGCTTTCCATCAAAGTGATTTTCGCCAGTCTTTGCTTAGGGCTACATCAACAGCAAACAAACCATAGTGATAGAACTAGAAACTGATGTATTTTGTCAAGTTTCAAAGAGCTAGCACAAACCGTGTTTGATTTAGAGTTCCAAATACATGTATCCCTATAGGAGAAAACAGAGTGAAACCTAAAAATGAAAACGGTTACTGCAAAGGAACAGTTTAACTTAGAAGAACGAAATTCGGTGAGCCAAGTGGTTTTGGTGTACTTATCATTACCTGAAAGAATCATCAAGATTGGGTGATAAAATGTTTGCTGAGATTTCAGGCAACTCGTAGTTTTTTGGAAGCTTGGCAACCCCTTTCCATCAAAGTGATTTTCGCAAGTCTCTTCTTAGGGCTACATCAACAGCAAACAAACCATAGAGATAGAACTTGAAACTGCTTTATTGTGTCAAGCTTCAAAGAGCTAGCACAAATAGTCTTTGACTTAGAGTTCCAAATACATGTATCCCTATAGGAGAAAACAGAGTGAAACCTAAAAATGAAAACGGTTACTGCAAACGAACGGTTTAACCTAGAAGAACGAAATTTGGTTAGCCAAGTGGTTTTGCTGTACTGATCATTACCTAAAAGAATTATTAAGATTGGGTGAAAAAATGTTTGCTGAGATTTCAGGCAACTCGTAGTTTTTTGGAAGCTTGGCAACCCCTTTGCATCAAAGTGATTTAAGCCAGTCTCTGCTTAGGGCTACATCAACAGCAAACAAATCATAGAGATAGTTCTTGAAACTGCTTTATTGTGTCAAGTTTCAAAGAGCTAGCACAAACCGTCTTTAATTTAGAGTTCCAAATACATGTATTCCTATAGGAGAAAAGAGAGTGAAACCTAAAAATGAAAACGGTTACTGCAAATGAACGGTTTAACTTAGAAGATCGTAATATGGTGAGACAAGTGGTTTTGGTGTACTGATCATTACCTGAAAGAATCATCAAGATTGGGTGAAAAAATGTTTTCTGAGATTTCAGGCAACTCGAAGTTTTTTGGAAGCTTGGCAACCCCTTTCCATTAAAGTGATTTTCGCCAGTCTCTGCTTAGGGCTACATCAACAGCAAAAAACCATAGAGATAGAACTTGAAACTGCTTTATTGTGTCAAGTTTCAAAGAGCTAGTACAAACCGTCTTTCATTTAGAGTTCCAAATACATGTATCCCTAAAGGAGAAAACAGAGTGAAACCTAAAAATGAAAATGGTTACTGCAAACGAACGGTTTAACCTAGAAGAACGAAAATTGTTGAGCCAAGTGGTTTTGGTGTACTGATCATTACCTGAAAGAATCATCAAGATTGGGTGAAAAAATGTTTGCTGAGATTTCAGGCAACTCGTAGTTTTTTGGAAGCTTGGCAACCTTTTTTTATCAAAGTGGTTTTCGCCAGTCTCTGCTTAGGGCTACATCAACAGCAAAGAAACCATAGAGATAGAACTTGAAACTGCTTTATTGTGTCAAGTTTCAAAGAGCTAGCACAAACCGTGTTTGATTTAGAGTTCCAAATACATGTATCCCTATAGGAGAAAACAGAGTGAAACCTAAAAATGAAAACGGTTACTGCAAACGAACGATATAACCTAGAAGAACAAAATTTGGTGAGCCAAGTGGTTTTGGTGTACTGATCATTACCTGAAAGAATCATCAAGATTGGGTGAAAAAATGTTTCCTGAGATTTCAGGCAACTCGTAGTTTTTTGGAAGCTTGGCAACCCCTTTGCATCAAAGTGATTTTCGCCAGTCTCTGCTTAGGGCTACATCAACAGCAAACAAACCATAGAGATAGAACTTGAAACTGCTTTATTGTGTCAAGTTTCAAAGATCTAGCACAAACCGTGTTTGATTTAGAGTTCCAAATACATGTATCCCTATAGGAGAAAACAGAGTGAAACCTAAAAATGAAAACGGTTACTGCAAACGAACGGTTTAACCTAGAAGAACGAAATTTGGTGAGCCAAGTGGTTTTGGTGTACTGATCATTACCTGAAAGAATCATCAAGATTGGGTGATAAAATGTTTGCTGAGATTTCAGGCAACTCGTAGTTTTTTGGAAGCTTGGCAACCCCTTTCCATCAAAGTGATTTTCATAAGTCTCTTCTTAGGGCTACATCAACAGCACCAAACCATAGAGATAGAACGTGAAACTGCTTTATTGTGTCAAGTTTCAAAGAGCTAGCACCAATCGTCTTTGACTTAGTGTTCCAAATACATGTATCCCTATAGGAGAAAACAGAGTGAAACCTAAAAATGAAAACGGTTACTGCAAACGAACAGTTTAACCTAGAAGAACGAAATTTGTTGAGCCAAGTGGTTTTCGTGTACTGATCATTACCTGAAAGAATCTTCAAGGTATGGTGAAAAAATGTTTGCTGAGATTTCAGGCAACTCGTAGTTTTTTGGAAGCTTGGCAACCTTTTTTCATCAAAGTGATTTTCGCCAGTCTCTGCTTAGGGCTTCTTCAACATCAAACAAACCATAGAGGTAGAACTTGAAACTGCTTCATTGTGTCAAGTTTCAAAGAGCTAGCACAAACCGTGTTTGATTTAGAGTTCCAAATACATGTATCCCTATAGAGAAAACAGAGTGAAACCTAAAAATGAAAACGGTTGCTGCAAACGAACGGTTTAACCTAGAAGAACGAAATTTGGTGAGCCAAGTGGTTTTGGTGTACTGATCATTACCTGAAAGAATCATCAAGATTGGGTGAAAAAATGTTTGCTGAGATTTCAGGCAACTCGTAGTTTTTTAAAAGCTTGGCAACCCCTTTCCATCAAAGTGATTTTCGCCAGTCTCTGTTTAGGTCTACATCAACAGTAAACAAACCATAGAGATAGAACTTGAAACTGCTTTATTGTGTCAAGTTTCAAAGAGCTAGCACAAACCGTCTTTCATTTAGAGTTCCAAATACATGTATCCCTTTCGGAGAAAACAGAGTGAAACCTAAAAATGAAAATGGTTACTGCAAACGAACGGTTTAACCTAGAAGAACGAAATTTGGTGAGCCAAGTGGTTTTGGTGTACTGATCATTACCTGAAAGAATCATCAAGATTGGGTGAAAAAATGTTTCCTGAGATTTCAGGAAACTCGTAGTTTTTTTGAAGCTTGGCAACCCCTTTCCATCAAAGGGATTTTCGCCAGTCTCTGCTTAGGGCTACATCAACAGCAAACAAACCATAGAGATAGAACTTGAAACTGCTTTATTGTGTCAAGTTTCAAAGAGCTAGCACCAACCGTGTTTGATTTAGAGTTCCAAATACATGTATCCCTATAGGAGAAAACAGAGTGAAACCTAAAAATGAAAACGGTTACTGCAAACGAACGGTTTAACCTAGAAGATCGAAATTTGGTGAGCCAAGTGGTTTTGGTGGACTAATAATTACCTGAAAGAATCATCAAGATTGTGTGAAAAAATATTTGCTGAGATTTCAGGAAACTCGTAGTTTTTTGGAAGCTTCGCAACCCCTTTCCATCAAAGTGATTTTCGCCAGTCTCTGCTTAGGGCTACATCAACAGCAAACAAACCATAGTGATAGAACTAGAAACTGCTGTATTTTGTCAAGTTTCAAAGAGCTAGCACAAACCGTGTTTGATTTAGAGTTCCAAATACATGTATCCCTATAGGAGAAAACAGAGTGAAACCTAAAAATGAAAACGGTTACTGCAAACGAACGGTTTAACCTAGAAGAACGAAATTTGGTGAGCCAAGTGGTTTTGGTGTACTGATCATTACCTGAAAGAATCATCAAGATTGGGTGATAAAATGTTTGCTGAGATTTCAGGCAACTCGTAGTTTTTTGGAAGCTTGGCAACCCCTTTCCATCAAAGTGATTTTCACAAGTCTCTTCTTAGGGCTACATCAACAGCAAACAAACCATAGAGATAGAACGTGAAACTGCTTTATTGTGTAAAGTTTCAAAGAGCTAGCACAAATCGTCTTTGTCTTAGAGTTCCAAATACATGTATCCCTATAGGAGAAAACAGAGTGAAACCTAAAAATGAAAACGGTTACTGCAAACGAACGGTTTAACCTAGAAGAACGAAATTTGGTTAGCCAAGTGGCTTTGCTGTACTGATCATTACCTGAAAGAATCATCAAGATTGGGTGAAAAAATGTTTGCTGAGATTTCAGGAAACTCGTAGTTTTTTGGAAGCTTGGCAACCCATTTCCATCAAAGTGATTTTCGCCAGTCTCTGCTTAGGGCTACATCAACAGCAAACAAACCATAGAGTAGAACTTGAAACTGCTTTATTGTGTCAAGTTTCAAAGAGCTAGTACAAACCGTATGTCATTTAGAGTTCCAAATACATGTATCCCTATAGGAGAAAACAGAGTGAAACCTAAAAATGAAAACGGTTACTGCAAACGAACGGTTTAACCTAGAAAAACGAAATTTGGTGAGCCAAGTGGTTTTCGTGTACTGATCATTACCTGAAAGAATCATCAAGATTGGGTGAAAAAATGTTTGCTGAGATTTCAGGCAACTCGTAGTTTTTTGGAAGCTTGGCAACCCCTTTGCATCAAAGTGATTTTCGCCAGTCTCTGCTTAGGGCTACATCAACAGCAAACAAATCATAGAGATAGTTCTTGAAACTGCTTTATTGTGTCAAGTTTCAAAGAGCTAGCACAAACCGTCTTTCATTTAGAGTTCCAAATACATGCATCCCTATAGGAGAAAACAGAGTGAAACCTAAAAATGAAAACGGTTACTGCAAACGAACGGTTTATCTTAGAAGAACGAAATTTGGTGAGCCAAGTGGTTTTGGTGTACTGATCATTACCTGAAAGAATCATCAAGATTGGGTGAAAAAATGTTTGCTGGGATTTCAGGCAACTCGTAGTTTTTTGGAAGCTTGGCAACCGCTTTCCATCAAAGTGATTTTCGCCAGTCTCTGCTTAGGGCTACATCAACAGCAAACAAACCATAGTGATGGAACTTGAAACTGCTTTATTGTGTCAAGTTTCAAATAGCTAGTACAAACCGTCTTTCATTTAGAGTTCCAAATACATGTATCCCTATAGGAGAAAACAGAGTGAAACGTAAAAATGAAAACGGTTACTGCAAACGAACGGTTTAACCTAGAAGAACGAAATTTGGTGAGCCAAGTGGTTTTGGTGTACTGATCATTACCTGAAAGAATCATCAAGATTGGGTGAAAAAATGTTTGCTGAGATTTCAGGCAACTCTTAGTTTTATGGAAGCTTGGCAACCCCTTTCCATCAAAGTGATTTTCGCCAGTCTCTGTTTAGGTCTACATCAACAGTAAACAAACCATAGAGATAGAACTTGAAACTGCTTTATTGTGTCAAGTTTCAAAGAGCTAGTACAAACCGTCTTTCATTTAGAGTTCCAAATACATTTATCCCTTTAGGAGAAAACAGAGTGAAACCTAAAAATGAAAATGGTTACTGCAAACGAACGGTTTAACCTAGAAGAACGAAATTTGGTGAGCCAAGTGGTTTTGGTGTACTGATCATTACCTGAAAGAATCATCAAGATTGGGTGAAAAAATGTTTCCTGAGATTTCAGGAAACTCGTAGTTTTTTTGAAGCTTGGCAACCCCTTTCCATCAAAGGGATATTCGCCAGTCTCTGCTTAGGGCTACATCAACAGCAAACAAACCATAGAGATAGAACTTGAAACTGCTTTATTGTTTCAAGTTTAAAAGAGCTAGCACCAACCGTGTTTGATTTAGAGTTCCAAATACATGTATCCCTATAGGAGAAAACAGAGTGAAACCTAAAAATAAAAACGGTTACTGCAAACGAACGGTTTAACCTAGAAGAACGAAATTTGGTGAGCCAAGTGGTTTTGGTGTACTGATCATTACCTGAAAGAATCATCAAGATTGGGTGAAAAAATGTTTGCTGAGATTTCAGGCAACTCGTAGTTTTTTGGAAGCTTGGCAACCCCTTTCCATCAAAGTGATTTTCGCCAGTCTCTGCTTAGGGTTACATAAACAGCAAACAAACCATAGAGATAGTACTTGAAACTGCTTTATTGTGTCAAGTTTCAAAGAGCTAGCACAAACCGTCTTTCATTTAGAGTTCCAAATACATGTATCCCTATAGGAGAAAACAGAGTGAAACCTAAAAATGAAAACGGTTACTGCAAACTAACGGTTTAACCTAGAAGAACGAAATTTGGTGAGCCAAGTGGTTTTGGTGTACTCATCATTACCTGAAAGAATCATCAAGATTGGGTGAAAAAATGTTTGCTGAGATTTCAGGCAACTCGTAGTTTTTTGGAAGCTTGGCAACCGCTTTCCATCAAAGTGATTTTCGCCAGTCTCTGCTTAGGGCTACATCAACAGCAAACAAACCATAGTGATGGAACTTGAACTGCTTTATTGTGTCAAGTTTCAAATAGCTAGTACAAACCGTCTTTCATTTAGAGTTCCAAATACATGTATCCCTATAGGAGAAAACAGAGTGAAACGTAAAAATGAAAACGGTTACTGCAAACGAACGGTTTAACCTAAAAGAACGAAATTTGTTGAGCCAAGTGGTTTTGGTGTACTGATCATTACCTGAAAGAATCATCAAGATATGGTGAAAAAATGTTTGCTGAGATTTCAGGCAACTCGTAGTTTTTTGGAAGCTTGGCAACCTTTTTCCATCAAAGTGATTTTCGCCAGTCTCTGCTTAGGGCTTCATCAACATCAAACAAACCATAGAGGTAGAACTTGAAACTGCTTTATTGTGTCAAGATTCAAGAGCTAGCACAAACCGTGTTTGATTTAGAGTTCCAAATACATGTATACCTATAGAGAAAACAGAGTGAAACCTAAAAATGAAAATGGTTGCTGCAAACGAACGGTTTAACCTAGAAGAACGAAATTTGGTGAGCCAAGTGGTTTTGGTGTACTGATCATTACCTGAAAGAATCATCAAGATTGGGGTGAAAAAATGTTTGCTGAGATTTCAGGCAACTCTTAGTTTTATGGAAGCTTGGCAACCCCTTTCCATCAAAGTGATTTTCGCCAGTCTCTGTTTAGGTCTACATCAACAGTAAACAAACCATAGAGATAGAACTTGAAACTGCTTTATTGTGTCAAGTTTCAAAGAGCTAGTACAAACCGTCTTTCATTTAGAGTTCCAAATACATTTATCCCTTTAGGAGAAAACAGAGTGAAACCTAAAAATGAAAATGGTTACTGCAAACGAACGGTTTAACCTAGAAGAACGAAATTTGGTGAGCCAAGTGGTTTTGGTGTACTGATCATTACCTGAAAGAATCATCAAGATTGGGTGAAAAAATGTTTCCTGAGATTTCAGGAAACTCGTAGTTTTTTTGAAGCTTGGCAACCCCTTTCCATCAAAGGGATATTCGCCAGTCTCTGCTTAGGGCTACATCAACAGCAAACAAACCATAGAGATAGAACTTGAAACTGCTTTATTGTTTCAAGTTTAAAAGAGCTAGCACCAACCGTGTTTGATTTAGAGTTCCAAATACATGTATCCCTATAGGAGAAAACAGAGTGAAACCTAAAAATAAAAACGGTTACTGCAAACGAACGGTTTAACCTAGAAGAACGAAATTTGGTGAGCCAAGTGGTTTTGGTGTACTGATCATTACCTGAAAGAATCATCAAGATTGGGTGAAAAAATGTTTGCTGAGATTTCAGGCAACTCGTAGTTTTTTGGAAGCTTGGCAACCCCTTTCCATCAAAGTGATTTTCGCCAGTCTCTGCTTAGGGTTACATAAACAGCAAACAAACCATAGAGATAGTACTTGAAACTGCTTTATTGTGTCAAGTTTCAAAGAGCTAGCACAAACCGTGTTTGATTTAGAGTTCCAAATACATGTATCCCTATAGGAGAAAACAGAGTGAAACCTAAAAATGAAAACGGTTACTGCAAACGAACGGTTTAACCTAGAAGAACGAAAATTGGTGAGCCAAGTGGTTTTGGTGTACTCATCATTACCTGAAAGAATCATCAAGATTGGGTGAAAAAATGTTTGCTGAGATTTCAGGCAACTCGTTGTTTTTTGGAAGCTTGGCAACCCCTTTCCATCAAAGTGATTTTCGCCAGCCTCTGCTTAGGGCTACATCAACAGCAAACAAACCATAGAGATAGAACTTGAAACGGCTTTATTGTGTCAAGTTTCAAAGAGCTAGTAAAAACCGTATTTCATTTAGAGTTACAAACACATGTATCTCTATAGGAGAAAACAGAGTGAAACCTAAAAATGAAAACGGTTACTGCAAACGAACGGTTTAACCTAGAAGAACGAAATTTGGTGAGCCAAGTGGTTTTGGTGTACTGATCATTACCTGAAAGAATCATCAAGATATGGTGAAAAAATGTTTGCTGAGATTTCAGGCAACTCGTAGTTTTTTGGAAGCTTGGCAACCCCTTTCCATCAAAGTGATTTTCGCCAGTCTCTGCTTAGGGCTACATCAACAGCAAACAAACCATAGAGATAGAACTTGAAACTGCTTTATTGTGTCAAGTTTCAAAGAGCTAGTACAAACCGTCTGTCATTTAGAGTTAAAAATACATGTATCCCTATAGGAGAAAACAGAGTGAAACCTAAAAATGAAAACGGTTACTGCAAACGAACGGTTTAACCTAGAAGAACGAAATTTGGTGAGCCAAGTTGTATTGGTGTACTGATCATTACCTGAAAGAATCATCAAGATTGGGTGAAAAAATGTTTGCTGAGATTTCAGGCAACTCGTAGTTTTTTGGAAGCTTGGCAACCGCTTTCCATCAAAGTGATTTTCGCCAGTCTCTGCTTAGGGCTACATCAACAGCAAACAAACCATAGAGTTAGTACTTGAAACTGCTTTATTGTGTCAAGTTTCAAAGAGGTAGCACAAACCGTGTTTGATTTAGAGTTCCAAATACATGTATCCCTATAGGAGAAAACAGAGCGAAACCTACAAATGAAAACGGTTACTGCAAACGAACGGTTTAACCTAGAAGAACGAAATTTGGTGAGCCAAGTGGTTTTGGTGTACTGATCATTACCTGAAAGAATAATCAAGATATGGTGAAAAAATGTTTGCTGAGATTTCAGGAAACTCGTAGTTTTTTGGAAGCTTGGCAACCCCTTTCCATCAAAGTGATTTTCGCCAGTCTCTGCTTAGGGCTACATCAACAGCAAACAAACCATAGAGATAGAACTTGAAACTGCTTTATTGTTTCAAGTTTAAAAGAGCTAGCACCAATCGTGTTTGATTTAGAGTTCCAAATACATGTATCCCTATAGGAGAAAACAGAGTGAAACCTAAAAATAAAAACGGTTACTGCAAACGAACGGTTTAACCTAGAAGAACGAAATTTGGTGAGCCAAGTGGTTTTGGTGTACTGATCATTACCTGAAAGAATCATCAAGATTGGGTGAAAAAATGTTTGCTGAGATTTCAGGCAACTCGTAGTTTTTTGGAAGCTTGGCAACCCCTTTCCATCAAAGTGATTTTCGCCAGTCTCTGCTTAGGGTTACATAAACAGCAAACAAACCATAGAGATAGTACTTGAAACTGCTTTATTGTGTCAAGTTTCAAAGAGCTAGCACAAACCGTCTTTCATTTAGAGTTCCAAATACATGTATCCCTATAGGAGAAAACAGAGTGAAACCTAAAAATGAAAACGGTTACTGCAAACGAACGGTTTAACCTAGAAGAACGAAATTTGGTGAGCCAAGTGGTTTTGGTGTACTCATCATTACCTGAAAGAATCATCAAGATTGGGTGAAAAAATGTTTGCTGAGATTTCAGGCAACTCATTGTTTTTTGGAAGCTTGGCAACCCCTTTCCATCAAAGTGATTTTCGCCAGCCTCTTCTTAGGGCTACATCAACAGCAAACAAACCATAGAGATAGAACTTGAAACGGCTTTATTGTGTCAAGTTTCAAAGAGCTAGTAAAAACCGTCTTTCATTTAGAGTTACAAATACATGTATCTCTATAGGAGAAAACAGAGTGAAACCTAAAAATGAAAACGGTTACTGCAAACGAACGGTTTAACCTAGAAGAACGAAATTTGGTGAGCCAAGTGGTTTTGGTGTACTGATCATTACCTGAAAGAATCATCAAGATATGGTGAAAAAATGTTTGCTGAGATTTCAGGCAACTCGTAGTTTTTTGGATGCTTGGCAACCCCTTTCCATCAAAGTGATTTTCGCCAGTCTCTGCTTAGGGCTACATCAACAGCAAACAAACCATAGAGATAGAACTTGAAACTCCTTTATTGTGTCAAGTTTCAAAGAGCTAGCACAAACCGTGTTTGATTTAGAGTTCCAAATACATGTATCCCTATAGGAGAAAACAGAGTGAAACCTAAAAATGAAAACGGTTACTGCAAACGAACGGTTTAACCTAGAAGAACGAAATTTGGTGAGCCAAGTGGTTTTGATGTACTGATCATTACCTGAAAGAATCATCAAGATTGGGTGAAAAAATGTTTGCTGAGATTTCAGGCAACTCGTAGTTTTTTGGAAGCTTGGCAACCCCTTTTTATCAAAGTGATTTTCGCCAGTCTCTGCTTAGGGCTACATCAACAGCAAACAAACCATAGAGATAGAACTTGAAACTGCTTTATTGTGTCAAGTTTCAAAGAGCTAGCACAAACCGTGTTTGATTTAGAGTTCCAAATACATGTATCCCTATAGGAGAAAACAGAGTGAAACCTAAAAATGAAAACGGTTACTGCAAACGAACGGTTTAACCTAGAAGAACGAAATTTGGTGAGCCAAGTGGTTTTGGTGTACTGATCATTACCTGAAAGAATCATCAAGATTGGGTGAAAAAATGTTTGCTGAGATTTCAGGCAACTCGTAGTTTTTTGGAAGCTTGGCAACCCCTTTCCATCAAAGTGATTTTCGCCAGTCTCTGCTTAGGGCTACATCAACAGCAAACAAACCATAGAGATAGAACTTGAAACTGCTTTATTGTGTCAAGTTTCAAAGAGCTAGCACAAACCGTGTTTGATTTAGAGTTCCA